>NW_014579022.1:30236-45929 GCF_000485595.1 Priapulus caudatus
TCGTGACAGAAACAATATTCCGAGATGGAATTCCAAAGTTTGGTGTATATACAGCTCTAATTTAGACAATATTGATAAATGACATTAAAAACATGATGCTCGTTTGAACTAAATTTTGATACTTCATTATTAAAATGCGTGGTTCTTGATATACTTGAGTACTGAATCCTAAATGAAAGAATACAAAAATGTATTAATTTCTTGGATTGCTACAATTGGGTAGGCAATAATGTGATCTTGGAATTGTAAATGTATGCCATATGATCGTTAATTTTATAGAAATAAAATACCTTTGTGTTAAATACGTCTGTGATGATGACATTGTGAGCTATATTTTTATTTTTTAATTTATTTGCTTGTGTGGCTTCATGGAGGGGGGGGGGGGGGCGAGAAACCGTTCATCCCGGTGATTTTGCTTTGTCTGCATGATTTTTGAAGACACTTTCTTCTTTTTCTTCTTCGCCATTATTTTAGCTCCCACTCACGTGGGTCGCTCAGTGCGCACTATACTGTATATATAACCACTATATATATACCATGTATATGAGAAATTAAAAGTGCTTGAGAAAGAAGTGCTATAATATATGGGAATAATGTTTCATCAAATCAATGTGTTGTACATTCAGGAGATTGTTGAAAAGCATTTCTATTCTGCAAATTAACAATCATAAAAGAAAGTAGCAGAAGCAAAGCTGACACGATGGATCAGTAGGTTTCCTCTCCAGTTAATCAAGAGTAGTAATATACTATTCATCTACTTTTGAGCTAATCTATCTAAATAATGAAGGCCCGGCTGTGGCGGGCGTTAGCGGGCGTCTGGTGGCCACACCCGAACTAGCTGAATTATTCTGCGCAGTCGGCCGGACCATTCACGCATAACTGAGACTTAGCCGAACATTTCCCAGTGGGCGTTCACAAAGGTTTCCTTTCTAGCTAATCTAGCTCAATTTTGGGGTGGCGGCAGTTGGGCGGGTCTTGGCGGATACACCACTAACTGACAATTCTGGCAGTGGCTATTCAACGATACCTGGCCGACTATGCTGAACATATTTCCATGCGTGCCAGAAGAATTTCCCTTTTGAGGCTAATCTAGCTCAATTTGGGGCGCGTATCGGTTTTTTAAGGTCTGGCGCCTATGCGCCCACCACTAAATAAATTCTGGCAGTTGTCCATTCACTGAATACCTGGCGACCATTGCCGACATTTTCCATAGGCTTTCATGGGGTTTCTCTCCAGCTAATCTAGCCAATTTTTTCAAATTTTTTTTTTTTTTTTGGGCGTGGGGCAGCTTGAGGGCCGTCTTGGCGGATACACCCACACCTGTAATTATTCTTGGCATGTGGCCATTCACGATACTGGGACTATGCTGAACATTTTCCAATCGCGCTGCCCAGAAGCGTTTCCTTTCCAGGCTGATCTAGCTCAATTTTGGGGTATCCGGTTTTTAGCTCTGGCGCGCATGCGCCCCCCACTAAAAATTCTGCGCAGTGTCCATTCTTGATACCTGCGGACCATGCCGATCATTTTTCAATGAGAGGTGCTATGAGGTTTCCTTTTCAGCTAATTAGCCCTCCAATTTATTGGGGGTGGCGGCAGTTGGGGCGTCTGGCGTGCGAATACACCGGGCACCACTGAATTATTTCTGGCAGTGGCCATCACGATACCTGGGACTATGCTGAACATTTTCCAATGGTGTTTCCAGCAAGGTTTCCTTTCAGCTAATCTATGACCTCAATTTTGGGGTATCGGTTTTTTAGCTCTGCGGCGCATGTCGCACCACCACTAAAAATTTCTGGCAGTTGGTCCATTCCTGGACACTGCGGACCATGACCGAACATTTCCAATAGCAGTTTCATGGGGTTTCCTTTCAGCTAATCTCATGCCCTCAATTTTAGGGGTGCCTTTCAAATGACCCACTGACCACACCCACCGCGGCTACCTGCCAGCACTTACTTTCCTTACATGGGGTATGCCTACACGAATCATTTGGCTATGTGCAATGAAATTGGTTTCCTTTCCAGCATAGGCTGACCCCCCTGTGGGGCTCCCGGTCTATATGTATGTATAGACACTGGCGTTTAAATCGCCCGTAGTGATTATTTAGTTCGCGTTGTTACGGTAGCGAGATATATGGTCTTACGCGTCGAATCGCGCGCGATGATGACTCGAGTCTGGCTCGGATCATACCTCTAATACCTACTAATAAACATACCTCTACTTCCTACATCTTACTTCTCACTTTGTGACCGGCAACCCCCCCCTTCCATATCTCTTACTTCTCACTGGACGACCGCGAACCCCCCCTTTTTTCGGCGCTCGGGTCTTTTGGCTGCCTCTGCCTTGTCGCGATCCTTTTGATCGAACTCGTAAAGGACGGGGTGTAACGCCTGTCAGGGTGGTGCGCGACACAACGGCAAGCGGACCTATACCACGGCC
Source organism: Priapulus caudatus (assembly GCF_000485595.1). Taxonomy (NCBI): domain Eukaryota; kingdom Metazoa; phylum Priapulida; class Priapulimorpha; order Priapulimorphida; family Priapulidae; genus Priapulus; species Priapulus caudatus. The sequence continues at coordinate 32,673 of NW_014579022.1, forward strand.
AATGGTATTGCTCAAGTAGCCCGTTATAGGTGGAGAGAATAGGAAATCCGTTACAACTATATTGTAGTTATGTGTGCAAATATCTGCCGATTAGGATAGCCAAATATTTCATTATAACTTTTACAACTTTGATGTTTGATGTTGCTATTGAGGAATATATATATATATATATAATATATAGTATTTATATATATATAGTTGTAAATCATGTTGTCGTTTTTATTGTAAGTTTATTGTTAAACTGGATTAAACGTATTTTACATTTTGTAACTGTGGCTTGATTGCATACTGTATGTGCAGCAGTTTCTATATATGTCGTAAAACATTCCACTACGTGATATATATCTCAGCTCGCGTAAACACTGATTTTGTGTAGTATGTTTGTTTTCCATTGATATATATATATATATATATATATATACAGCTATATTATATGCACGCACGCACGCGCACATACACAAATTACGTTTCAGTAGAAAACCCACGTTATAATCACGGTATTGTGAATACATTAACTAACGTTATTTCAACGTTGCCAGGACCCATACAATAACGTTTTATGTTAACGTTACATGAAAACGTTTTTACAAACGTTATATAAACGTTATAAAAACCCTACACATTTACGTTATATAAACGTTACAAAAAACGTTATTAAACATTTTTGTCATAACGTTATAAAAACGTTATAATAACGTTTTTGTGTTAGCTGGGTACGCAATCAGGCGTGAGCGCTTTCTCGAGTATATGAAAGTTCCAGTAATGCTTCCGTTTTATTATTATTATTATTATTAGTTTATTATTATTATTATTATTATTAGTTATTATTATTAGTTAAACGCTTTATATAATGCGGTGACCACTGTCTCCGTACTTTGTTGGTGAGTTGATTCTTGCGGCATGTGACTCTGTTTGTAGTCGATATAGAAGACGCCACCTAGCGCCGCTGCGCTGCCGAAACCAATGACTCCAGATAGAATGAAGACTGGTTTCACCATCTCCGTATAGTCCACTAGGAATCCTGTAGTGATACGAAATTGCAAAATTGTAAATTACGAGGTAGAAAATTGTAGCGTACACATGTTGCGTAGCGCACACATGTAATCGTAGCGCACACATGCAATCGTAGCGTACACATGTTGTCGCGTGAACGGACCTTCGGACAAATTCGCTTCACTTCAATCTAAATTTAATAAATAAATGGATCGAGACACTGAAGATCAAGTGAGCGGCGGGCGTGATAGGGACAGCCATGTTCGTGTAAGGGAAAAGTCATGCTTTGTGATTTGGCAGAGGTTAATAAATTACCATTGACTTGTTACGGATGGAGATTACTCGATGGAGTGCAGCTAGGTGAACCATTTATCATAGAATGAAGGCAAAGGGATAAGGTCTATATAGGAATGATATATCAAATATCACGCATCAGTTGGATGAACGCGGACACCATGCAGACTAAACACGATTAACGGGAGCCTAAAAGCTATAACTAGTAGTAAACTAAATAACGGTAGAAATAAGTCTGTCAACGACTCCATGCGCATCTCACTTCACACCTGTACCTGCAACAACACATTATTAGTAAATCTGTCATGACAACACACATCTGGCGAGCCAAATCGTACGCGAGCACTCACCTGCTGCAAGAGGTCCGATGAGACCTCCTATACCATAGGAAAAAAGGTAGAACGCCTGAACCATCGGTAGATTCTGTATGCCGAACAAATCCACCAGCATCGTCGTTTCCAGGCTCGCTCTAGCGCCGTAGGCGCACCCGTACAGCACACAGCAGATCACGAACACCCACAGTTCGCGTGCGAGCAGGAACAAGAAGTAGGTGACGCCGAGGATGATGGTCGCGACGACGAAGACGATGCGACGGAAGAACCACGAGCGGTCGGCGAACAACGACACGATGAATTGCAGCACAACGTTGCAGATGCTGAGAACTGTGATCATGAGAGCAGCCTGCGAGAGACTAAAGCCCTGCCGGACGCCGTACAACACACCGAACGTCACGAACACGCTCAGACTGAACGATTTCAGTAGATAATTCAGGCAGTGCAGTACGAACTTCTTCGTGTCCGTAAGCGGCATCATGAGACGGCCGCCCTCGCCGCGGCGCTCGGCCAAGGCGTCCTTCGACGATTGCGGTATTTCCCGGAAGAGGGCGCCAGCTGCTACGCTCTGTAGGTAAATGCCGGCCAAACTGATCATCGCACCTTGCCAGGTGTAAAGCTCGATTAGCTTCACACACAGCATGGGTGAAATTAGCGCACCCACGGCTCCGGCTGTTGCTCCCAGTCCATTCGCCAGAGAACGCTTCTTGTCGAAATAAAGTCCGTTAATGACAACGGAAGGTGTGAAAATCATTCCTCTTCCAATGCCTGCAAGAAACCACTTCAATAGTTAGAATATTATTGCATCAGTACTTTAGCTACACTGGCTCAAGTGTCCATAGCATATCCGCGNAGGCGAATGATAAACCAGAGCTAATGACTGCAGCCAGGAATATATATCAGTCACTAAAATACACTTTAGACAAATATTGCATTCAAATGCATCATGCATGCTACAATAATCATTCCATCTGCCTTACCTTGAAATTCTCTTATTTTGTTTCGGTATCATCCATGACTAACTCATTTTCAGACCATTCCACACCATCCATAGTCACCAAGAACAAGTGCATCCTACAATTAAACAAGATTTAGCATTATCAACACATGCTATCAATGCAGCCACATTCACTGATCAATGACCATTACAGCAACTTGTGACATACGCTCAGAGTAACCAGTCAGTCACGGCAGACACAACTGCATCAGACTGGGGCGGTAAGTTCCTCATCATGGCTCACACTAAGTAAAAGGTTACACAAATAAACTGTTGCGGTGGGCAGGATAATGACTGACTGGTTACTCTGAGCCTTTTTCTTAAGCTTTCCATGTAATGGTTGTTGATCCAATAATGTTGCTGCGTTGATAGCATGTATTGATAATGCTTAATCTTGTTTAGCAGTAGGATGGATCTATCTGCAGTGACTACTGGTGCTGGGGAATTGCTTGAAGACGAGAAATTGCCATTTATGATAACGAAACAAAATATGAGAATTCCAAGATGAGGCAGCTAGGAAGGTAATTGTAGTAAGCATGATGCATCTGAATGCAATCTTTCTGTAATGAATTTTAGTGAGATTAGGCAGACACAACTGCATCAGACTGGGGCGGTAAGTTCCTCATCATGGCTCACACTAAAAGGTTACACAAATAAACTGTTGAGGTGGGCAGGAAATAATCTCACTAAAATTCATTACAGAAAGATTGCATTCAGATGCATCATGCATACTACAATTACCTTCCTAACTGCCTCATCTTGGAATTCTCATATTTTGTTTCGTTATCATAAATGGCCATTTCTCGTCTTCAAGCAATTCCACAGCACCAGTAGTCACTGCAGATGGATCCATCCTACTGCTAAACAAGATTAAGCATTATCAATACATGCTATCAACGCAGCAACATTATTGGATCAAAAACCATTATATGGAAAGCTTAAGACAAAGGCTCAGAGTAACCAGTCAGTCATGGCAGACACAACTGCATCAGACTGGGGCGGTAAGTTCCTCATCACGGCTCACATCAGATGAAAGATAAAACAACGAAACGCTCACTGCAGGCAGGAATAATACTCAATTAACTTCAGGACACACTCACTTTCAACAAGTAATACTAGTGTTACAGCAAATTACACCAAAGTGACAAAGGCTGCTCAGCTTTCGTGTGCAATACTTACCGACAGATTCAAATAGGTCCATCAACTCAAAGACGAATGTTCTCACACTTTGCAGGGTCAAGAGAAGACATCTGGTCTTGCACTCAACTGTTAGGTAGAGAGGTAACATGGGTGAATTTTAACAATTGTTTGTAGCCGTCCTCTTTTTGCATACGCATCCACGAATTACAGCGGCAGTCACTCGAATTCTTTTGTAAGCAAAATATACGTTTACACTGTTACACTCTCAGTTATTGGATCCCGCAAGTTAAGAGTATTCATTGTGGAAATCTGCATCAGTGAACCTTGCATCGTCAGTGTCGATCAGACGGCACTTCCTAAACATCAAGGTTGTCTTCATCACATGCGAATCTAGCAATGTTCACTATCATCTAGCAAAGCTTAATGCACTCAATACGCACCAGGCACCACAGCTGCCGAGAGAATGTTGTAACCAGGCCAGCCTCCTCTATTCTTATCCAGCACTTCCAACGACATCCCACACATGGTCAATACAAACCTGCAACACGATAACTAGATGGTGCAAAAGCTCAAAATTACAAATACGTTGTTATCATCTTTCTAGCAAAACCTAGCTAGTTGCATAGCAGCAATATAGCACATGAACACATAAAGCATGTTGGCCATAATGCACGACAATGACCTCAGAAAATGGTAGGTGTATTTTGGGTTGTTTTTCAACAGAAATTTCTGCGTGGTGCATGCCACATATCATCACAGGTCAGGTACAGAATTGTAGAAACCCTTTAGAGCAAGAGTACACACATACACCAAACTCATCCACACCACGACATCGGACACTCTTCCAGGGCTCATGCAGTTCTAATGCCTCATCATTCTACAGTTCTACATCGCTCTTTCAGTCTTTCTGCCGACTCTAGATCCTGCAAGTGCATTAACACATACATTAACATAGTCAATAATGCGAACAGGTAGTTTACATTTATTTATGCTACTTTCACACTAATATCTTGACATTTCTGAATCAGTAGCAATTGTTGTCCAGATTTAGTCCACAGCACCCAAGTATCTGGGCTAGTGGGTGGAGTAGGAAGCATTTTTCTAGCATCGCTCTTAATTAAGAAGCATATATCAATGAATCTCAATATTAAAGTGCAATGCATGTACCCTGCGACAGGCATGGGTTAGCCCCACTAACCAATTCACAGCATCACTAATGTCAAAGGAAATTACAGGATGAAATATGATTTAAAATGCATTATACTTCAACTACTTTCTCAACTGCCTTACCTTTTAAACTTCTTTCACTACTCTGCACAAGTTCCCATATTTTGTCTCGGTACCATCCATGACTAACTCCCTTTCAGACAATTCCACACCGTCCATAAGTCACTAAGAACAAGTGCATCCTACAACTAAACAAGATTAAGCATTATCAACACATGCTATCAATGCAGCAACAATAATGGGTCACCAAGCATTATTGGTCAAAAACTTGAGACAAAAGCTCAGAGTAACCAGTCAGTCATGGCAGACACAACTGCATCAGACTGGGGCGGTTAAGTTCCTCATCACAGCTCACATCAGGCGAATGATAAACCAGAGCTAATGACTGCACCCAGGAATATATATCAGTCACTAAAATACACTTTAGACAAATATTGCATTCAAATGCATCATGCATGCTACAATAATCATTCCATCTGCCTTACCTTGCACGGAAAAATACATTTGCATCCTTGTAATGTAATCACGCAGTATGCATCATACCTAATCAATAAAACTGTTGAACTGCAAGACATACAACTGTACAATGCATTAAGGATTATGAATGAGGATTTTTTTTTTTTTGTCTCGGTACATTTATTGTTATACTGGACTCAAGGGTTTAAATCGCACAGGTGAGTAGAACAGCACTCCCATGAATGCTGGCTTCGGGTCCAGTTTTTTGGCAGTTCTTCCATTGCAAATTTATTTGAAGGAAGATTTTTACCGACTGATATTCCGCTTTACTTAACATGCAAACCGCGTGACGGGAAAGTTTTCCCACACTTCTATCTCTTTTTGCTGAGTGCCTAAGCAGAGAAGGGCGTGTGTACCATTTTTCAAGTCTTTGGTATGACCCGGTGAAAATTAAAACAAGTTACTACAAAGGGTCAGCCACATCTATTAAACTTAGCTATTGCACGCATTTTTGCTCAGAAAAACTAGATACTACTGAATATAGTCTCACCATACAGCGGAATATATCAGCTGATTAACACAACATTAAAAAACACTAAGATTTTATGCCAGTTATAGGCTAACGCTCCATTAGGAGTGTTCCTACTTTGATAATGGCAATTAATGATTAATGATTGATAATGCCTAAACGGGCGCTACTCCTAATGGAAGTATCACCCCAGTTATAGCATAGAAAAATGGATTGACCACATCATACGCAGCAATAAATTTATGCGTATGCCAACTCTCAAAATCACGAAATGGCGCCTTCAAGCCAAGTGCATAATTAAAACCAAAATGACGTGCATTCTGTGTGGTAAATATTGATTGAGTTTTCATTGTCAATAATTCAGAGCACTTTTCTGTCATTGTCATCCCGTGTTAGCCTATCTGACTGGTAATCCACAAGCTTCCTCTAATAACAGACTTTTACGGGCGCTATAGTAAACTACAGCTCCTGTTAGGCGCTAGTATGAAGGCTGTGTTTACACTGCTGACCTGATTTCTGCAAGTGCGACTATATGCATTAGTCTGCACTGTGATAGATGTCTCCGCGCTACCTGCAAAAAGTCCGAGAGATGGCAACGGTAAACATAAACAAGAACGCAAAATTGTAATCGTGCATGATTTTGGTGAATACAAGGTTCTAAGACATTTTATCGTTTACTCTAGACAATTGCTGTTACTCAGCAAATAACGGTAAGGTATCATGAAAGTGGGGAAAACACTAGAAAACTCTCGCAATAGTTACTTTAACAGCATTCACACCCAACTCGAGAATACATGGTCATCCCATTCCTTCTGGAGAGGACTCTCCAATCCTGAGTGGAATGATCATAGTTGCTCCACCAACAATAGGTCCTGCAAATTCATTAAAATGTGTTAGCACTTACCCATAACATCACAGCAGAACACATGCATTTTACATAGTAAATACTTTTTACCCATATGGTAGTCAAACATTAATGCTAAACCACCCTATTGCGGAAATCTGCATCAGTGAACCATGCATCGTCAGCGTCGATCAGACGGCCTTCTAAACATCAAGGTTGTCTTCAATCACACTGTGAATCTAGCAATGTTCACGTATCCATCTAGCAAAGCTTAATGCAGCTTAATAGCCACGCAGGAGCACCACAGCTGCTTTAGAGAATGTTGTTAAGCAGGCCAAGCCTCCTGCTATTCTTATCCAGGCATTCAACGACATCCCAACACATGGTCAATACAAACCTGGCAACACGATAACTTAGATGGTGGCAAAAGCTCAAAATTACAAAAGTACGTTGTTATCAATCTTTCAGCAAAACCCTAGGGCTAGTTGCATAGCATGCAATAACAGCAGCATGGACACAATAAAACATGTTGGCCATAATGCAGCGTACAAGTGACCTCAGTAAAATGGTAAGGTGTATTTTGGGTGTTTTTTGCAACAGAATTTCTGCGTGGTGCATGCCACATATGCATCACAGGTCAGGCACACAATTGTAGAAACCATTTAGAGCAAGAGTTAAACACATTACACGGCCAAACTCATCCACACCACGACATTGGACAATCTTCCATGGCTCATGCAGTTCCAATGCCTCATCATTCTATAACGCTCTTTCAGTCTTTCTGCCGACTCTAGATCCTGCAAGTGCATTAACACACTACATAACATAGTCAATAATGCAATATAGGTAGTTACATTTATTTATGCTAGCTTTCACACAATAATTCTTGACATTTCTGAATCAGTTAATAGGCAATTGTTGTCCAGAATTTAGTCCACAGCACGACAGTAATGCTGGGCTAGTGGGTGGAGTAAGGAAGCATTTTTTCTAGGGCATCGTGCTTAATTAAGAAGGCATATATCAATGAACTCATATATAGAGTGCAATGGCTTACCCCCTGGCGAACGGACATGGTTAGGCTATTCGCACAACCCACTAACACATATTACAGCATCAATAATGTCAAAGAAATTACAGGATGAAATACTGATTTAAAATGCATTATACTTCAACTACATTTCTCACTGCCTTACCTTTTAAACTTCTTTCAGCTACTCTGCCACAAGTTCCCTATTTTATCTCGGTACCATCCATGACTAACTCACCTTTGCAGACAATTCGACCACACTGTCCATAGTCACTAAGAACAGTGCTGCCTACAACTTAAACAAGATTAAGCGATTATAACACAATGCCTATCAAATGCAGAACATAATGGCTCACTAAGCATTATAGGGAAAACTTGAGACAAAAGCTCAGAGTAACCAAGTCAGTCAATGGGCAGACACAACTGCATCAGACTGGAGGCGGTAAGTCGCTCATCATGCTCACCACAGCGAATGATAAACGGCAGAGCTAATGACTGCAGCCAGGAATATATATGCAAGTCACTAAAATACACCTTTAGCAAATTATTGCAATTCAACAATGCACTTCATGCATGCTTACATATATCATTCCATCTGCTTACGCTTTGAATTCTCCATTTTGTTTCGGTAAATCATGCCATGAGGCTAAACTCATTTTCAGACCATTCCACACCATCCATAATTACTAAGCACAAGTCGCATCCTACAATTAAACAAGATTTAGGCAATTATCACACATGCTATCACATGCAGCCACATTCACTGATCAATGACCATTACAGCAACTGTGACATACGCTCAGAGTAACCAGTCAGTCACGCAGAGCACAACTGCATCAAGACTGGGGCGGTAAGTTCCTTCATCATGGCTCGACACTAATAAAGGTTGTACACAACATAAAACTGTTGACGGTGGCTAGGAGAATAATCTCACTAAAATTCATTACAGAAAGATTGCAGTTCAGAATGCATCATGGCATACTAACAATTACCTTCCTACAACTGCCATGTTTGAATTCTCATATTTTGTTTCGTTTATCATAAATGGCCATTTATCGTCTTCAAGGCAAATTCCAAACAGCACCAGTAGTGCACTGCAGATGGATCCATCGCTACTGCTAAACAGATTAAGCATTTATCCAATTACATGCTATCAACGCAGTCAACATTATTGATGCAAAAACCATTATATGGAAAGCCTTAAGAAAAAGGCTGCAGAGTAACCAGTCAGTCATGTGCAGACAAAACTGCATCGACGTGGGGCGTAAGTTCCTCATCACGCTCACATCAGGATAGTAAAGATAAAACAAGAAAACGCTCAGCCTGGCAGCAGGAATAATAAGCTCAATAAACTTCAGGTACACCTCACTTTCAACAAGTCAATACATAGTGTTACCAGCAAATTAACAACCAAATGACAAAGGCTGCTCAGCTTTCCGTGTGCAAATACTTAACACGACAGATTCCAAATGGGGTGGGTCTCATCAACTCAAAGACGAAGCTTGCTCACACTTTGCAGGGTCAAGAGAAGACATCTGGTCTGCACTCACTGTGTAGGTAGGAGAGGTAACATGGGTGAATTATTAACAATTGTTTGTTAGGGCCCGCCTGCTTTTTGCATACGCATGCCAGCGAATGTACAGGCGCAGTCAGCTCGAATTCTTTGTAAGCAAAATATACGTTTAGCACTGAGTTATACACTCTCAAGTTATTGGATTGCCGCAAGTTAGAGTATTCAATTGTGGAAATCTGCATCTTAGTGAACCTTGGCATCGTCAAGTTTCGATCAGACGGCCACTTTCCTAAACATCAAGGTTTGTCTTCATCAGCATCGAATCTAGGCAATGTTCCAGCTACATCTAGGCAAAGGCTTAATGCACTCCATACGCCACCGGGCACCACAGCTGCCGAGAGAAATGTTTGTAACCCGGCAGCCTCCTCTATTCTTATCCCAAGCACTTCCAAACGACTTCCAGCACACATGGTCAACAGCAACCTGCAACAGATAACTAGATGGTAGCAAAAGCTCAAAATACAAATAGGTTCGTATTATCATTCTCTAGCAAACCTTAGCTATTGGCATAGCAGCAATATAGCAATGAACACAATAAAGACATTTGGCCATAATGCACGACAATGACCATCAGAAAAATGGTAGGTGTATTTTGGGTTGTTTTCAAACAGAAGATTCTGCGTGGTGGGCATGCCACATATCATCACAGGTCAGGCAATCAAATTGTAAGAAACCCTTTAGAGCAAGAGTACAACACCATACCAGCAAACTCATCCACACCACGACCATGGACGAAGAATCATCTTCCATGGCTCATGCAGTTCTACAATGGCCTTCATCATTCTAATTGCACATCGGCTCTTTCAGTTCTTTCTGCGAACGTTCTGATCCTGCAAGTGCAGTTAGACTCTACATGTAACAAAGTAATAAGCGAACAGGTATTTGCATTTATCTTATGCTAGACTTGTCACACTAATGATCTTGACATTCTCTGAAATCAGTAGCAATTGTTGTCCAGATTGTGTCCACGCCCCGTATCTGGGCTAGTGGGTGGAGTAGAAGGCATTTTCTAGACCGCTGGCTCTATTAGAAAGGGGCATATATCACAATGAATCTCAAATATTAAAGTGCAGATGCAGGTACCGCTGCGACAGGCATGGTTTAGCATCGTAAACCATAAAATTACAGCAATCACTAATGTACAAAGGAAATAACAGGATGGAAAATATGAATAGAAAATGCATTATCATTTAAAGCTGCCTTCTCAGCTGCCTTACCTTGGATTTCCTTGACTACTTTGCACAAGTTCTCCTATTTTGTCTAGGTATCATCCATTGACCCAACTTCCCTTTCAGGTCCCACCGTCTAAGTTCTCTTAACGAAGCAAGTGCATCCACACCACTAACAAAGATTAAAGCATCTATCACAACATGCTATCATGCACGCAAGCATAGTATGGCATCCAGCTATTATATGGCCAAAACTTTGAGACAAAAGCTTCAGAGTACCAGCTCAGTCCATGCACGACACAAACTGCATCAGACATGGGGCGGTTTAGTTCGCTCATCACCGCTTCATCATAGCGAATGATAACAAGAGCTAGACTGCAGCCAGGAATATATTATCATCACTAAAATACACTTTAGACAAATCATTGCAGTTTCAAATTGCATTGCATCACAATAATGCATTCGCATCTGCCTTACGCTGGAATTCCTATTTTTGTGTTCGGTATCATCACATGACTAACGTCATTTTCAAGACCATTCCACACCATCCATAGTTTACTAAGCACCAAGCTCCATGCCTACAATTAACAAGATTAGGCATTATCAACAACATTGCTATCAAATGCAGGTCGCACATTCACATGATCAATGACGCATTACAGCCAACTTGTGAGCATTCGCTCAGAGTAATCCATTCAGTCACCGGCCAGACACAACTTCATCAAGAACTGGGCGGTAAGTTCGCTCGATCATGGCTCACACTAGAATAATAAGGTTTACACAAATAAACATGTTGCGGTGGGCAGGAAAATAATTCACTAAAATCATTAGCAGAAAGATTGCAATTCAGATGCGTTTGCCATACTACAATTAACCTTCCTAAGCTGCCTCATCTTGGAATTCTCATATTTTGTTTCGTTATCATAAATGGCCATGTTCTCGGTCTTCGAGCATATTCCACAGCACCAATGTAGTCACTGCAGATGGAACCATCGCTAAAGCTGCTAACAAGCGATTAAGCATTATCAATACATGCTGGATCCCAATCACAGCAACATTATTGGATCCAACTACATTATATGGAAAGCTTAAGACAAAGGCTGCAGAGTAAGCCAAGCTCAGTCAATGCAGATCACAACTGTCTATGCAGAAACTGGGGCGGTTTAAGTTCTGCATCAAGGCTCACATCAGATGAAAGATAAAACAACGAAACGCTTCAACTGCAGGCAGGAAATAATAGCTCATTAACTTCAGCGTCACACTCACTTTCAACAAGTAAATAGAGTTACTAGCAAATTACACCAAAGTGAGCAAAGCTGGCTGCAGCTTTGCGTGTGGCAATACTCAGCCGACAGATCCAAATAGGTCCATCAACTCAAAGAACGAATGTTTGTCGACACATTGGGCAGGGTCAATTAGAAGACTATCTGGTCTTGAACTCAACTGTTTAGGTAAAGAGGTAAAGCATGGGTGAATTTTACAATTGTTTGTAGCCAGTCTCTTTTTGCATACGCTATACACCGAATTAACAGCGGGCAGTCACTCGATCTGCTGCTCAAGCAACAACAACGGGAAAAGGGAAAGGAAGGGGGGAAAAAAGGGAAAAAAAAAAAAAAAAAACAAAATAAAGAAGAGATGCCGAGTGAGACTTGGCCGGCTGTAATTCGTGTATCGCGTATGCAAAAAGAGGACGGCTACACAAGCAATTGTTTAAAATTCACCCATGTTACCTCTTTACCTAACAGTTGAGTGCAAGACCAGATGTCTTCTATTGACGCGCTGAATGTGTGACAAATTGTCTTGAGTTGATGGACCTATTTGGATCTGTCGGTGAGTATTGTCACACGGAAAAGCTGAGCAGCTTTGTCACTTTGTGTAATTTGCTGAACTCTAATTACTTGTTGAAAGTGAGTGTGACGTGAAGTTAATTGAAGTATTATTCCTGCCTGCAGTGAGCGTTCTTCGTTGTTTAGTCTTCATTCTGATGTGAGCCGTGATGAGGAAACTTACCGCGCGCCAGTCTGAGTGCAGTTGTGTCTGCATGACTGAACTGGTTACTCCTGAGCCTTTAGTCTTAAGCTTTCGGCATATTAATGGTAGTTGATTTTGCCTAATAATGTTGCTATATTAGATAGGCATGTATTGATAATGCTTAATCTTGTTTAGCAGTAGATGGTTCATCTGCAGTGACTACTGTGCTGTGGAATTGCTTGAAGACGAGAATGGCGCATTTATGATAACGAAAACAAAATATGAGTAATTCGCAAGATGAGGCAGTTAGGCAAGGTAATTGTAGTAATGGCATAAACGCATCTGAATGGCAATCTTTCTGTTAATGAATTTTAGTGAGATTATTCGCTGCCGCACCGCAAGCAGTTTATTGTGTAACGCTTTTATTAGTGTTGAGCATGATGAGGACTTACCGCCGCCCAGTCTGATGCAGTTGTGTCTGCTCGTTACTGAATGGTTAATCTGAGCGTATGTCAGCAAGTTTGGCTGTAATGGTCATTTTGATCAGTGAATGTGGCTGCATTTGATAGCATGTGTTGATAATGGCTAAATCTTTTGTTTAATGTAGGATGGACTTAGTGCTTAGTAACTATGGGATGGTGTGGAAAGGTCTGAAAAATGAGTTTAGTCATGGAGTGATACGCGAAACAAAAAAGGAGAATTCGC
>NW_014579023.1:0-397 GCF_000485595.1 Priapulus caudatus
GTTTGTTCTGTCTCTGACTCCGTCTCTCTCTCTCCCTCTCCTCCTCCTTCCTTCCCTCCCTCCCTCCCTCTCCTTCTCCCTCTCTATTCTTGCCTTCCTCCCTCTCCCTCTCTCTCTCCCTCCTTCCCTCTTCCTCTCTCCCTCCTTCCCTCTCTCCCTCCCTCCCTTTCACCCTCCCTCTACCTCACCCTTTCCTCTCTCTCTCCCTCCCTCCTCCTCTCTCCCTCCTTCCCTCCCTACCTCTACCTCGCCTTTGTACATATCAACATATCCTATTAAGGTACATGTGCTATTCGTATTAAATATATAATCTTAACAGAATACAGTTCAGAGACAGATAAGTCATGCGAAAACAGAGAGTATATGCAAACTATGATACACTAGCGGGATACCCGGC
>NW_014579023.1:1054-7728 GCF_000485595.1 Priapulus caudatus
CACATCCTACCCACCTCCTGTAACACCATAGCCGCATATTGTTCTGTCTATCCCTTTTTCAGCCTCTCTCCCCTTGCTCTCAACCTTCTCGTTCTCCTCACCCTTTCGCTTCCCTACCTCTTACATATCGATATTCAAAATAGAGTTGACCCCCTTGCCTCAACTCTTTCCCTTGCATCCCCTTTCCCGCTCTCACTTTCTACGTCGCGTTCACTCTCAATTTCTTTGTTTGCCTGCCTATCTTCTGTCTGTCTGTCTCTGACTCAGTCTCTCTCCCTCCCTTTCTCTCTCTCTTACTCCCTCCCTTTCTCCCGCTCCCTCTCTCTCTTCCTCCCTCCCTCCCACCCTCTCCCTTTCCTCCTTCCTCCCTTTTTTCTTTNCCTCCCTCCCCCTCCCTCTCCCGCTCTCTCCCTCATTCCCTCCCTATAGCACCATAGCCGCATATTGTTCTGTCTGTCCCCTCTCTCTTCTTTTCAGCCTCTTTCCCATTGCTCTCAACGCCCTCTTCCTATTCACAATTCCTATCCTTCCCCTCCTCTTTGGTCACCTCCTGCTACTCCTCCCCTTAAATATTGACAGTAAAACTAGATTAGACCTAGTCGCCTCAACCATATCCAGGATAGTTGTATAAACAACACTTTAAGTTGTTAGTAAAATAAATAATAGTTCTACTTGGTAGCTACATAGTCACTATTTCTACTGGCAAAACCTGCCATGTGCACACACATATCTGCGTCTATAATGTATCGTGCTATAGCATAGGAAGCTTCGGAGGACTAAACAAACTCACTCTCCCCATATATTCCTACTATATCCTAGAAAACCATTGCCACTCATTGTTCTATCCATCCCGTCTCCCTTTATTTTCAGCCTCTTCTCCTGGCTCTTAACCTCCTCTTCCTCCTCACCCCTCCTATTATCCGCTCCCTTTTTGGCCACCTCCTGCTTCCCCACCCGTTAAATAACGAGTGTCAAATTAGATTTAACCTCATTGCTTTGTAACCATATATATGGTAGTTAAATAAACAACATCACTAGCAGCAATAGCAGCAGCGACAGCAACAACAACAACAACAACAACAACAACAACAACAACAACAACAACAACAGCTACGAGTGGACACCAATAGTAATATGAACAGCCGGTATTAATTAATAGAATAAGTGAAACTCGGCAATAGCCTTTTATATGCAAGAGAACTCGGGTGTTCGTGTGCGTGCAGGTGGTGAAGGAAGAAAGTAATGATAATAAGAGTCAGTCACGGGATTGATGAAGGTGAAGTGGAGATCGCTAGATAGATGTAGATATGTATAAATATTGCATCTGCACCCTATCTGACTGTACCCCCATCCTGGACTTCTCTGCATCTTTATACGTAATATTTACGAGCAGCCTCCGTCAGTGGCATGAAGCCACACACATTCCTACATAATTAATGAGCACTAACCTCGCTCAGCAGCCTGATGCAAGCGTCTGCCATTCACGACGAAGCCATTTAAGGCGGCGATATTCTGTAGGTGAGTTTTTGGGCAAAGGTATTCCGTTACAACAAACGCGCCTACCCACAATGTATCTCTCAATCTCTCCCTCCCTTAATCACTCCACCTCTTCCTCTAGCTGACCTTTTATGTCCTCGTTCACTCGCCTGCTTCTGTCTGTCTGTCTCTTTCTCTCTCCTTCCCTCCCTCCTTCCCTCTCCTTTCCTTAATCTCTCCCCCTCCTCCTCTAGCTGTCTTTTATGTCCTAGTTCACTCGCCTGTTTCTGTCTGTCGCTTTAGCTCTCCCTCTCTCCCTCCCTTTCACCCTACCACTCTCTCCCTCCCTCCCTTCCCCCTCTTTCCCTCCCTACCTCTCTCTCTCCCTTCCCCTCTCTTTCTAGCTCTGCTGTTCATTCTGTGGAAACGCGTCTAGTGTTTCGCCGGCGACATCATTTGCAGGTGAACAGGTAGACAGACACATGATCGCCCGACGGTAAATTCTCACTAACGACTAGGTATATAGATGCAGGTATGTAGGTTATAATCACTTGCCTGAAGCTACACCACAGCGTTAGGTGGGCGTTCTGCCAGACTGGAGAACTCTTATTATCAACATGCGAGATTGCGCCATTTCAATTATCTCGGAACCGGAAAATACCAGTAGTCTCAATTCGGGAATGGAAGGCCACCGGGGTAGCGGGAGAGTCGAAATTTTAATTAACTGGGAAATCGGAAATAACACGTTTTTTGTGTGAAAAACTTTTGTCAGAAACACGAACCATGCATGAATACATTACCGTGGGTTTTCGTTTCATTAGCGTTGTTAATCAAAATTACTTAATTAGAGTTTCAAGATCGCGCATTAATCATCACACGCTATAATTACAACATGAAGTAATCTGCTTCACTCTCGTACTCCTAGTTCATCCACGTTCACAGGGTAACTACCGCGGAGTATAAAGCATACAGTAAAGTAGAACGGCAGTAGTGGGTAGTAGAGGCGTACTATTTATCCTTCACAGTTGTGTCTAAATATCCATCAGAAGAATGGCACACGAAGACACACGCACGTACGCACGCTCGCGCACAATTGTTTGCTATCGTATGAAGGCATGAACCAGCATGCCAAACGTCCCACACGCATATACAACCCCGCCATACACACACGTATATTTCTCCAGGTCCGATTGATGCTCATCTTGAGTATGTGGAACCCCCTGGCAAGGAACTCCACTAGTGATCGCCAGGAGGCAGGCTCTACGCTACTGTACGAGTCATGTACGTCATACATGTTATTTATTCAGAAACATTTGTGCGGCAACGATGCACGCACGCGCAACACCGTGGCTTCATTTATCACCTCTCCTCCGTAAGGTTGCGAATCATACACAGTAGCTCATAGAGCTTCATTCATTCATCGCCCCCTTCGTAAGATGCGAATCATACACAGTACTTAGCTCTTGGAGCTTCATTAATTTATTACCTCTCCTCCGTAAGATGCAAATCATACACAGTAGCTCTTGCAGCTTCATTCATTCATCACCCTCCCTTGTAAAATTGCGAATCATACACAGTAGCTCTTAGAGCTTCATTCATTTATCACCCCTCCCTCGTAAGATGCGAATCATACACAATACTTAGCTCTTGGAGTTTCATTAATTACGTAAGATGCGAATCATACACAATACTTAGTTCTTGGAGTTTCATTAATTCATTAATTCATCACCCCTTCCGTAAGATGCGAATCACATACCTTAGCTCTTAGAGCTTCATTCATTTATCATCCCTCCCTCGTAAGATGCAAATCATACACAATACTTATAGCTCTTTGCGGTTCATTAATTAATTCATTCATCACCCCTTTGTAAAATGCGAATCACATACCTTAGCTCTTAGAGCTTCATTCATTTGTCACCCCGCCTTCGTAAGATGCGAATCATACACAATACTTAGCTCTTGGAGTTTCATTAATTCATTCATTCATCACCCCCTTCGTAAAATGCGAATCACAGACCTTAGCTCGTAGAGCTTCATTCATTTATCATCCCTTCCTCGTAAGATGCGAATCATACACAATACTTAGCTCTTAGAGCTTCATCCATTTATCATCCCTCCTTCGTAAGATGCAAATCATACACAGCAGCTCTTAGAGCTTCATTCATTTATTACCCCTCCCTCGTAAGATGCGAATTACACACAATACTTAGCTCTTGGAGTTTCATAAATTCATTCATTCATCACCCCCCTCGTAAAATGCGAATCACACACAATACTTAACTCTTAGAGCTTCATTCATTCATCACCCCTCCCTCGTAAGATGCGAATAATACACAATACTTGGCTCTTGGAGTTTCATTAATTTATTCATTCATCACCCCTTCCGTAAAATGCGAATCACAGACCAAGTAGCTCTTAGAGCTTCAATCATTTGTCACCCCTCCCTCGTAAGATGTGAATCATACACAGTACTTATAGCTCTTTGCGGTTCATTAATTAATTCATTCATCACCCCTTCGTAAAATGCGAATCACAGACCTTAGCTCTTAGAGCTTCATTCATTTGTCACCCCGCCCTCGTAAGATGCGAATCATACACAATACTTAGCTCTTGGAGTTTCATTAATTCATTCATTCATCACCCCCCCTTTGTAAAATGCGAATCATACAGTCACCCGAAAAAGCAGCCGGCTATACGCATGTTACCCACGTCTGTGGCTATGCACAGCGTAGACGCGTACCTGCCTGCTACTCTGTTTGTCTGTCTCTGACTAGTCTCTCTCCCTCCCTCCCTCTATTTCTCCCCTTCTCTCTCTCTCCTTGCCTTCCTCCCTCTCCCTCTCTCTCTATCCCTCTTCCTCCCTCAATCACCCCACCTTCTCATCTAGGTCTTCTTTATATCCTAGTTCACCCGCCTGCTTCTGACTCTGTCTTTTTCGCTCTCCCTCCCTTTCATCCTCCCTCTACCTCACCCTTCCTTCCCTCTCTCTCTCTCTCTCTCTCTCTCCCTCTCTCACTCTCTCCCTCCCTCCCTCCCCCTCTCTCCCTCTTTCCCTCCCTACCTCTACCTCGCCTTTGTACATATCAACCTATCCTATTCAGGTACATGTGCTCTTCGTATTAAATATATAATCTTAACAGAATACAGTTCAGAAACAGAGAAGGCATGCGAAAACATAGAGTATAGGCAAACTATGATGCATAGACATGCACCTAGCAATGAATTAACTACCCGTTACTACATCCGTATATCTCTTATCTATCACATTCTATCCACCTCCTATAACACCATAGCCGCATATATTGTTTTGTCTATCCCATCTCTCATTTTTCAGCCTCTCTCCCCTTGCTCTCAACCTTCTCGTCCTCCTCACCCTTCCGCTTCCCTACCTCTTACATATCGATATTCAAACTAGAGTTGACCCCCTTGCCTCAACTCTTTCCCTTGCATCCCCTTTCCCTCTCTCACTTTCTACGTCGCGTTCGCTCTCAATTTCTTTGTTTGCCTGCCTATCTTTTGTTTGTCTGTCTCTGACTCAATCTCTCTCCCTCCCTCTCTCTCTTTTACTCCTTCCTTCTCTCCCCCTCCTTCCCTTCTTCCCGCTCCCTCTCTTTCTTCCTCCCTCCTCATCTAGCTCTCATTTACTTCCTAGTTCACTCGCCTGATTCTGTCTCTGTCTCTTTTGCTCTCCCTCTCTCCCTACCCCTTCCTCTGCCTCCCTCCCCCTCCCTCTCCCGCTCTCTCCCTCATTCCCTCCCTATAACACCATAGCCGCATATTGTTCTGTCTATCCCCTATCTCTTCTTTTCAGCCTCTTTCCCATTGCTCTCAACGCCCTCTTCCTCTTCACAATTCCTATCCTTCCCCTTCTCTTTGGTCACCTCCTGCTACCCCTCCCCTTAAATATTGACAGTAAAACTAGATATTACCTAGTCGCCTCAACCATATCCAACGTAGTTGTATAAACAACACTTTAAGTTGTTAGTAAAATAAATAATAGTTCTACTTGGTAGCTACATAGTCACTATTTCTACTGGCAAAACCTGCCATGTGCACACACATATCTGCGTCTATAATGTATCGTGCTATAGCATAGGAAGCTTCGGAGGACTAAACAAACTCACTCTCCCCATATATTCCTACTATATCCTAGAAAACCATTGCCACTCATTGTTCTATCCATCCCGTCTCCCTTTATTTTCAGCCTCTTCTCCTTGCTCTCAGCCTCCTCTTCCTCCTCACCCCTCCTATTATCCGCTCCCTTTTTGGCCACCTCCTGCTTCCCCACCCCTTAAATAACGAGTGTCAAATTAGATTTAACCTCATTGCTTTGTAACCATATATATGGTAGTTAAATAAACAACATCACTAGCAGCAATAGCAGCAGCGACAGCAACAACAACAACAACAACAACAACAACAACAACAACAACAACAACAACAACAACAGCCAAGAGTGGACACCAATAGTAATATGAACAGCCGGTAATAATTTTTATAGAATAAGTGAAACTCGGCAATAGCCTTTTATATGCAAGAGAACTCGGGTGTTCGTGTGCGTGCAGGTGGTGAAGGAAGAAAGTAATGATAATAAGAGTCAGTCACTGGATTGATGAAGATGAAGTGGAGATCACTAGATAGATGTAGATATGTATAAATATTGCATCTGCACCCTATCTGACTGTACCCCCTCCCCCTGAACTTCTCTGCATCTACAAGTAATCTTTGCGAGCAGCCTCCATCAGTGGCATGAAGCCACACACATTCTTACATAATTAATGAGCACTAACCTCGCTCAGAAGCCTGATGCAAGCGTCTGCCATTCACGACGAAGCCATTTAAGGTGGCGATATTCTTTAGGTGAGTTTTGGGCAAAGATATCCCGTTACAACAAACGTGCCTACCCACAATGTATCTCTCAATCTCTCCCATCCTTAATCACTCCACCTCCTCCTCTAGCTGACCTTTTATGTTCTCGTTCACTCGCCTGCTTCTGTCTGTCTGTCTCTTTCTCTCTCCCTCCCTCTCCTTTTCTTAATCCTTCCCCATCCTCCTCTAGCTGTCTTTTATGTCCTAGTTCACTCGCCTGTTTCTGTCTGTCGCTTTAGCTCTCCCTCTCTCCCTCCCTTTCACCCTACCACTCTCTCCCTCCCTCCCTTCCCCCTCTTTCCCTCCCTACCTCTCTCTCTCCCTTCCCT
>NW_014579023.1:7738-8886 GCF_000485595.1 Priapulus caudatus
TACACAATACTTAGCTCTTGGAGTTTCATTAATTCATTCATTCATCACCCCCCCTTTGTAAAATGCGAATCATACACAATACTTAGCTCTTGGAGTTTCATTAATTCATTCATTCATCACCCCTTCCGTAAGATGCGAATCACATACATTAGCTCTTAGAGTTTCATTCATTTGTCACCCCTTCCGTAAGATGCAAATCATACACTGTAGTTCTTGCAGCTTCATTCCTTTATCACCCCTCCCTCGTAAGATTGCGAATCATACACAGTAGCTCTTAGAGCTTTATCCATTTATCACCCCTCCTTCGTAAGATTCGAATCACACACAATACTTGGCTCTTGGAGTTTCATTAATTCATTCATTCATCACCCCCTTCGTAAAATGCGAATCACAGACTTTAGCTCTTAGAGCTTCATTCATTTGTCACCCCTTTCTCGTAAGATGCGAATCATACACAATACTTGGCTCTTGGAGTTTCATTAATTTATTCATTGATCACCCCTTCCGTAAGATGCGAATCACAGACCTTAGCTCTTAGAGCTTCATTCTTTTATCCCCCCTCCCTCGTAAGATTGCGAATCATACACAGTAGCTCTTAGAGCTTCATTCATTTATCACCCCTCCTTCGTAAGATGCAAATCATACACAATACTTAGCTTTTAGAGTTTCATTAATTCATTCATTCATCACCCCCTTCGTAAAATGCGAATCACAGACCTTAGCTCTTAGAGCTTCAATCATTTGTCACCTTTCCCTCGTAAGATGCGAATCATACACAGTACTTATAGCTCTTGGAGCTCCACTAATTCATTCATTTATCACCTCTCCTCCGTAAGATGCAAATTATACACTGTAGTTCTTAGAGCTTCATTCATTCATCACACCTCCTCCATAACATGTGAATCAATCATACGCGGATTTCTCGTTTGCACCGCCATTCCCTTTTTCACCGCACGCGCGCCGTCGTCTGTGCGTGGATCTTCGCGGTCCACGTATATAAACCGTAACAGGTAATTAGTTACCGTAGAAAGACGGGTACGCGTGCTCCCAGTCGCAGTGCATAGCTCTTCTATAAGTGCAGGCTGTCGCCGCCGCCGCCAAAGCGCGCCTCACTGTCGCGCGCCGGTGTGTGTGTGTGTGTGTGTGTG
>NW_014579023.1:9170-11367 GCF_000485595.1 Priapulus caudatus
AGAGAGAGAGAGAGAGAGCGAGAGAGACTACATCATACATAACCCTAGCTGTCATAGAGTCTGGTCTACTGCCACGAGCAGAAGCATATAAACTTTCACGAATTAAACGTGCTAGTAAAATAAACATATTACAGAATGAAGTCTAAATTGTCAGTTGACTGAAATAATCGGTCGAGCGAACGCTGCCAGTTAGCAATATAATCATTAATCATACACACTTTAAGCGCATCTCCGTTGATTACATATTTCGCCGGGATGCCAATTCACTTCACTCGATATTATACGACAAGACCATATATGCTGTCAGATTGAAAGAACCACACTAAGTGCACAGGCTGATACTCGTATACAGCCACTCTCAGCGTCCTGCTACTTAAATGCACCCACGGATGCAGTCATGGGTGAATTACACATACACACGCATAGACGTGCGAACATACGCACAAGCGTCTATACAAGCACAGAAACACAAAATACACAATCCTTCATTCATCACCCCGCTCATGTAAGATGGGAATAAGTAGCTCTTAGAGCTCCACTTATTCATCACCCCTCCTCCGTAGCATGCAAATCATAGACAGTAGCTCTTGGAGCTTAATTCATTCATCACCCTTCCCTCGTAAGATGCAAATCACAACCCATAGCCCTTAGAGCTTCATTCCTTCATCACCCTCTCCTGTAAGATGATTTATTTATTCATTTATCACCCCTCCTCCGTAAGATGCGAATCACAGACCTTAGCTCTTGGAGCCTGATTCATTTATGAACTCTCCTCCGTAAAATGCGAATCATACACAGTAGCTCTTAGAGCTTCATTCATTTATCACCCCTTCCTCGTAGGATGCGAATCATACACAATACTTAGCTCTTGGAGTTTCATTAATTCATTCATTCATCACCCTTTCCTCGTAAGATTGCGAATCATACACAGTAGCTCTTAGAGCTTCATTCATTTATCATCCCTCCCTCGTAAGATGCGAATCATACACAGTAGCTATTAGAGCTTCATTCATTCATTACCCCCTTTGTGAGATGCGAATCACAGACTTTAGTTTTTAGAGCTTCATCCATTTGTCACCCCTCCCTCGTAAGATGCAAATCATACACAGTACTTAGCTCTTAGAGCTTTATTAATTTACGACCTCTCCTTCGTAAGATGCAAATTATACACCATAGTTCTTGCAGCTTCATTCCTTCATCACCCCTCCCTCGTAAGATTGCGAATCATACACAGTAGCTCTTAGAGCTTCATTCATTTATCATCCCTCCCTCGTAAGATGCAAATCATACACAATACTTAGCTCTTGGAGTTTCATTAATTTATTCATTCATCACCCTTTCCTCGTAAGATTGCGAATCATACACAGTAGCTCTTAGAGCTTCATTCCTTAGTCACCCCTCCTTCGTAAGATGCGAATCACAGACCTTAGCTCTTAGAGCTTCATCCATTTGTCACCCCTCCCTCGTAAGATGCGAATCATACACCGTAGCTCTTGCAGCTTCATTCCTTCATCACCCCTCCCTCGTAAGATGCGGATCATACACAGTAGCTCTTAGAGCTTCATTCATTTACGTACTCCTAGTTCATCCACGTTCACAGGGTAACTACCGCGGAGTATAAAGCATACAGTAAAGTAGTACGGCAGTAGTGGGTAGTAGAGGCGTACTATTTATCCTTCACAGTTGTGTCTAAATATCCATCAGAAGAATGGCACACGAAGACACACGCACGTACGCACGCTCGCGCACAATTGTTTGCTATAATCGTATGAAGGCATGAACCAGCATGCCAAACGTCCCACACGCATATACAACCCCGCCATACACACACGTATATACAACCCCGCCATACACACACGTATATACAACCCCGCCATACACACACGTATATTTCACCAGGTCCGATTGATGCTCATCTTGAGCATGTGGATCCCCCTGGCAAGGAACTCCACTAGTGATCGCCAGGAGGCAGGCTCTACGCTACTGTACGAGTCATGTACGTCATACATGTTATTTATTCAGAAACATCTGTGCGGCAACGATGCACGCACGCGCAACACCGTGGCTTCATTTATCACCTCTCCTCCGTAAGGTTGCGAATCATACACAGTAGCTCTTAGAGCTTCATTCATTTGTCACCCCTCCCTCGTAAGATGCGAATCATACACAGTAGCTCTTAGAGCTTCATTCATTTGTC
>NW_014579023.1:13541-20378 GCF_000485595.1 Priapulus caudatus
ATGCGAATCATACACAGTAGCTCTTAGAGCTTCATTCATTTATCACCCCTCCCTCGTAAGATGCGAATCATACACAGTAGCTCTTAGAGCTTCATTCATTCATCACTCCCTTCGTAAGATGCGAATCACAGACCTTAGCTCTTAGAGCTTCATTCATTTGTCACCCCTCCCTCATAAGATGCGAATCATACACAGTAGCTCTTAGAGCTTCATTCCTTAGTCACCCCTTCCTCACCCCTCCTTCGTAAGATGCGAATCACAGACCTTAGGTCTTGTAGTTGTAGTTTTATTCTTTCATCACCCCTTCCCAGTAATATGCGAATTGCACACGGTCCACGCACTTAATGCATTTAATGCAAACAATATTCCTAATAACTATATCACACACTGAATCTCTTACAAGTGCTCCAACAACTTATAGCAAGTAATACATACTAGTAGTACAATCTTTTTCTGAAATGCAACTAAACCTGAATTGCATTGGGACCACTATGAACAGAGACGTACAACTTTCCGATGCTCACGGACCTACGGAACGTATATAGAATCAAGCGCGTATTACGAAGGCTCTTATACCTCTTATACCCTCTTCTTTATACGCCTTCTTAATTAATTAATTAATTAATTATTAATTAATAAGAGGGCCTTCTTTATACGTTCTTGATAGAATGTATGCAGCAATGCTGATTAGTTATTACGCGAATAACTAACTACAGTCGATTACTAAAAAAAAACAGTTATACTCGTTCAGTTTTGGCGCCAGCAAAAAGAGTAAAAAACGGACGCATCAATTTATCGTAAAAATAAGACGGATGCAAACTGCGAAAATAAACGCGGGAGTTATTTCCTTGGTACTCACATGATAAATATAGGTACTCTGGCAACTTACGACCGTCGAACGGAGCAATCGCGCTTTCATCTCATTTTAACAGCAGGTGGCAGCAGCTGCCTAGTACCGATTTCGATTCTGCTATTTCTAGAATTTTGGTTTCATACGCGGAAGTATACGCGGAATCAATATCTATAACGAACACAAGGAATGAAGGGGGACAGGACTAGAAAACTATATATATTTAAATACAGCTAATGCTTAAGTTATATGAGGATGAGAATGTAGGTTAGTTGATAGGTTATAGAGGAGCTGAGAAAGAGAAGCACCTCCACCCCACACACACAGGGTTGGCTACATTGTGTGTATATATATACATTGTATATAATATACAATGTATATATATATATATGTGTTCATATTGCAGACTGAAAAAATGCGAATCATACACAATACTTAGCTCTTGGAGTTTCATTAATTCATTCATTCATCACCCCATCCGTAAGATGCGAATCACAGACCTTAGCTCGTAGAGCTTCATTCATTTGTCACCCCGCCCTCGTAAGATGCGAATCATACACGGTACTTAGCTCGTAGAGCTTCATTAATTTATTACCTCTCCTCCGTAATTAAGATGCAAATCATACACCGTAGTTCTTGCAGCTTTATTCCTTCATCACCCCTCCCTCGTAAAATTGCGAATCATACACAGTAGCTCTTAGAGCTTCATTCATTTATCACGTCTCCCTCGTAAGATGCGAATCATACACAATACTTAGCTCTTGGAGTTTCATTAATTTATTCATTCATCACCCCCTTCGTAAAATGCGAATCACAGACCTTAGCTCTTAGAGCTTCATTCATTTATTACCCCTCCCTCGTAAGATGCGAATCATACACGGTACTTAGCTTTTGGAACTTCATTAATTTATTACTTCTCCTCCGTAATTAAGATGCAAATCATACACTGTAGTTCTTGCAGCTTCATCCCTTTATCACCCCTCCCTCGTAAGATTGCGAATCATACACAGTAGCTCTTACAGCTTCATCCATTTATCACCCCTCCTTCGTAAGATGCAAATCATTCACAATACTTAGCTCTTGGAGTTTCATTAATTCATTAATTCATCACCCCCTTCGTAAAATGCGAATCACAGACCTTAGCTCTTAGAGCTTCATTCATTCATCACCCCTTCCTCGTAAGATGCGAATCATACACAATACTTGGCTCTTGGAGTTTCATTAATTTATTCATTCATCACCCCTTCCGTAAGATGCGAATCACATACCTTAGCTCTTAGAGCTTCAATCATTTGTCACCTTTCCCTCGTAAGATGCGAATCATACACAGTACTTATAGCTCTTGGAGCCCCACTAATTCATTCATTTATCACATCTCCTCCGTAAGATGCAAATTATACACTGTAGTTCTTAGAGCTTCATTCATTCATTACACCTCCCTCGTAAGATGCGAATCATACACAATACTTGGCTCTTGGAGTTTCATTAATTTATTCATTCATCACCCCTTCCGTAAGATGCAAATCACATACCTTAGCTCTTAGAGCTTCAATAATTTGTCACCTTTCCTTCGTAAGATGCGAATCATACACAGTACTTATAGCTCTTGGAGCTCCACTAATTCATTCATTTATCCCCTCTCCTCCGTAAGATGCAAATTATACACTGTAGTTCTTAGAGCTTCATTCATTCATCACACCTCCTCTATAAGATGTGAATCATACGCGGATTTCTCGTTTGCACCGCCACTCCCTTTTTCACCGCACGCGCGCCGTCGTCTGTACGTTGATCTTCGCGGTCCGCGTATATAAACCGTAACAGGTAATTAGTTACCGTAGAAAGACGGGATACGCGTGCTCCCAGTCGCAGTGTATAGCTCTTCTATAAGTGCAGGCTGTCGCTGCCGCCGCCAAAGCGCGCCTCACTGTCGCGTGCCGGTGTATGTATGTGTGTGTGTGTGCGTTTTCTAAAGTGTGGTGGCCGAGTATGCCTAGTTAGTATAGTATATAGCGTAGTATAGTTTAGTATAGCCGGTTAGGGTTCGGGTTAGTGTTAGTAAGAGCTTCATTCATTCATCGCCCCCTTCGTAAGATGCGAATCACAGACCTTAGCTCTTAGAGCTTCATTCATTTGTCACCCCTCCCTCGTAAGATTGCGAATCATACACAGTAGCTCTTACAGCTTCATCCATTTATCACCCCTCCTTCGTAAGATGCAAATCATACACAATACTTAGCTCTTGGAGTTTCATTAATTCATTAATTCATCACCCCCCTCGTAAAATGCGAATCACAGACCTTAACTCTTAGAGCTTCATTCATTCATCACCCCTCCCTCGTAAGATGCGAATCATACACAATACTTGGCTCTTGGAGTTTCATTAATTTATTCATTCATCACCCCTTCCGTAAAATGCGAATCACAGACCAAGTAGCTCTTAGAGCTTCAATCATTTATCACCCCTCCCTCGTAAGATGCGAATCATACACAGTACTTATAGCTCTTTGCGGTTCATTAATTAATTCATTCATCACCCCTTCGTAAAATGCGAATCACAGACCTTAGCTCTTAGAGCTTCATTCATTTGTCACCCCGCCCTCGTAAGATGCGAATCATACACAATACTTAGCTCTTGGAGTTTCATTAATTCATTAAAAGTAATTATAATCTCAACCGGCCTTGGCGAAATTTTTGCAATCGACGCAGTCCTTTTAGTTTGCAAAGTTCTCCTCTAAACACTTAATTTCCAAACTTTCTTTCTGCTTGAGTTAGATCAGAGAACATCATAGTCGGTTATTTTAGTGTTTCCAGACACAAAAAACTCCGTATGCATGATATTTGATCGAAGTTTCTGCACACAAATTGCGAAAACGTCTTCCCTATTTTGCCGCCGCAGGAAAAGAGGTCGTCTGCTTGGCACGGTACCCGGATGCTTGGCGATTTCGTCTGACTATCGACAGCGACAGCGACATCTGGCGAAAATTGCGGAACCGCCGTACAAGTGACGTCACTTTTCTACTGTTCATATCCTTGCGTACGGTATTTAGCCTATGCGCGATACCGCGCGCCTAATTTGGTAATTAATTAGACTAATCGTGCTTCAATAAACTCGAAATTCACAGGGATTATAGCTAAGACATATGTGTTTATTTATCATTGTTTGAGACGTTCCAATGCAAGTGCCTGTGCTGTCACGGTATATAACGTGAAAAGAAAAAAGCTGTATCGACAGGTTAAACAATTGAGCATTTGAAACGTTCGCGCGCTTTCAATAATAACAACATCAACATGGAAGCGGAGGAAATCGAGCAAGATATGTCTGTGGACGAAAGTGGAAAAAGTGAACGTGAATCAGGCGTGAAAATTCAAGAAAAACCGAAGGGTCACCACTATGAGTTACCTTGGTTAGTATGATGATTGTTGGTGGAAACGTTATACCCACAATATGGTCTTTCCACTTCTATACTGGACATAGCTCCAAGAAACGGTATTGCTAGGGTTAGAATACCAACGTTGACGTTATTGTTGACGGTGACGTTGACGGTGACGGTGTATTGACGTTAGTCACACAGCCTGGTCGGGTTATACTGGACAGTTCGTAAGAAATGACTGACTAGTCTATAGCTAACCCGACCAGGCTGTGTGACTAACGTCAATATATTCTAACCCTAGCAATACCGTTTCTTGGAGCTAGTCTATAGCTAGCCATGGGGTGTGACCTAGCTTGAGTACAACCAGGTACCTGGTAGTTAGCCTTGTTTAGCCGAATGGCACTGAGGGTGGTCACAGCCAGAGTATTTTTGCGCCCTCAGTGGTTCTTTGGTACAAGTAGCGTTTACACACCCATGTCGTGAGTTTGGTTAGGGTTAGGGTTAGGGTTGACAATGGGGTTGTCAAATAGGAATGGGCCGGTTCTTTTACGTCCCCATTGGTCTTAGTATTATCGATCGGTCGTCAAGACTCACAAAGTCAAAGATCAAAACGACATGAAATTCAATATAGACATATATTCTTGTATTAGTATTAGTATTAGTATTACTAATAGTAATAGAGTAATACTAATACTATTACTTAGTATTTCATAGGCTTGCTACAATGGTTTATGGTTTATGGTTTATGGTTTGCTACAATTATTAGCATTACTAGTTGTATCACTTATATATATATATATATAGTATATAGCGAATGAACGTAATTTTTCGCAGGGTTGAGAAATATCGTCCATCAAAACTGACTGACATTGTTGGCAATGAAGTAACGATTAGTCGACTGGAGGTCTTTTCAAAGGATGGAAATGTCCCAAACATCATAATCGCGGTATTTGTACTAGTATTACTGCTTGTAATAAGTTCAAGTTTATTATTATCACAGTTTCGACCATTTAGTTTTACATCGAGTTGCCACAACAACACCAGCGTCTAAACGTGCAAACGTACGGTGCTTCAACCAACGTCAACATGAATATTTATATAATATATATCGCAGGGGTAGAAATAAATTTTTGAGCAAGGGAGTCCAACGGACTCCCTGCCGTCAAAAAGAGGGAGTCTGCAGCAAAATGAAGGAGTCCGCAGTCTGAAGTTCAAAACTAAAGATATTAACTATGTGTGCCTATTTTGAAGATTGAAGTCAGTTGACTGAAATAATCGGTCGAGCGAACGCTGCCAGTTAGCAATATAATCATTAATCATACACACTTTAAGCGCATCTCCGTTGATTACATATTTCGCCGGGATGCCAATTCACTTCACTCGATATTATACGAAAAGACCATATATGCTGTTAGATTGAAAGAACCACACTAAGTGCACAGGCTGATACTCGTATACAGCCACTCTCCACGTCCTGCCACTTAAATGCACCCATGCATGCAGTCATGGGTTAATTACACATACACACGCATAGACGTGCAAACATACGCACAAGCGTATATACAAGCACAGAAACACAAAATACACAATCCTTCATTCACCACCCCTCTCATGTAAGATGGGAATAAGTAGCTCTTAGAGCTTCACTTATTCATCTCCCCTCCTCCGTAGCATGCAAATCATAGACAGTAGCTCTTGGAGCTTAATTCATTCATCACCCTTCTCTCGTAAGATGCAAATCACAACCCATAGCCCTTAGAGCTTCATTCAGTCATCACCCTATCCAGTAAAATGATTTATTTATTCATTTATCACCCCTCCTCTGTAAGATGCGAATCACAGACCTTAGCTCTTGGAGCCTGATTTATTTATGACCTCTCCTCCGTAAAATGGAATCATACACAGTAGCTCTTAGAGCTTCATTTATTTATCCCCCCTCCCTCGTAAGATGCAAATCATACACAATACTTAGCTCTTGGAGTTTTATTAATTCATTCATTCATCACCCTTCCTTCGTAAGATTGCGAATCATACACAGTAGCTCTTAGAGCTTCATTCATTTATCATCCCTCCCTCGTAAGATGCGAATCATACACAATACTTAGCTCTTGGAGTTTCATTCATTCATCACTCCCTTCGTAAGATGCGAATCACAGACCTTAGCTCTTAGAGCTTCATCCATTTGTCACCCCTCCCTCGTAAGATGCGAATCATACACAGTACTTAGCCCTTAGAGCTTCATTCCTTCATCACCCCTCCCTCGTAAGATGCGAATCATACACAGTAGCTCTTAGAGCTTCATTCATTCATCACTCCCTTCGTAAGATGCGAATCACAGACCTTAGCTCTTAGAGCTTCATTCATTTGTCACCCCTCCCTCGTAAGATGCGAATCATACACAGTACTTAGCCCTTAGAGCTTCATTCATTTGTCACCCCTCCCTCGTAAGATGCGAATCATACACAGTACTTAGCCCTTAGAGCTTCATTCATTTGTCACCCCTCCCTCGTAAGATGCGAATCATACACAGTACTTAGCCCTTAGAGCTTCATTCATTTGTCACCCCTCCCTCGTAAGATGCGAATCATACACAGTAATTAGCCCTTAGAGCTTCAT
>NW_014579023.1:20388-21799 GCF_000485595.1 Priapulus caudatus
AACACGATGCAGGTGTGCGACGAGCCGCATCCGATGCTCATCAAGGACATGCTGCAGTGCTGCATCGCGGGCGACGTCGACGGCGCGTACACGATCATGGCTCAGCTGTGGCACCTCGGTTACGCCGCCAGCGACATCATCGGCATCGTGTTCCGAGTCTGCAAGCTGCACGCCATGCCCGAGTACCTGAAGCTGGAGTTCATCAAGGTCAGTGAGAGGTCGCGGGGTCGCGAGGTCAAGGTCGCGACGATCGCAAGTGACCGAGCGATCAACGGAATTTTCGTTTTTTCAATTCTTCTGGTTGTTTCTAATTCTTTTATTTAAATGCTTCTAGTTCTTTCGAAATGTTCTTTGTTATTCTTATTTACTTCTTATAATAATTATTCTTTTTAATTGGTGAAAATCTTTCTGATTATCCTTTTTCTATTTTTATAATTCTTTTTAATTCTCTTTTCATAATTTTTTCAAAGGTTTTTATACCATTAATAATCCATCGTTTACTATTTCTTCTGCTAAGGATTGTCATCTGACACCGTGTCATTATGACAGTGCATGTAACTCGCACACCTATGTTGTTATGTTTTTATCAGGAGATCGGCTACACACACATGCGGATTTCTGAGGGCGTTGGTTCTCTGCTCCAGCTCACCGGAATGCTCGCCAGAATGTGCAGGAAATCCGTTCCTCCGGCAGCAAGCTGAGGTTTTGACTAACGACGTCTGCTAACGAGACAGACGTAACGAGGCGGATGCTATTATCTACACGAGTGCGATGAATATATATTTTTGTGTGTGAATTTACATGATGTACCCAAGACGGATAGAAGATGTTAACTACTGTGTAAAAATAAATGTCGCGTTTTTTTTATACGAAAGAATTTTGTTAATGTTTAAAATGTTGCTGCTTATCAATATATATATATATATATATATATATATATATGTATGCACGAACGCACAAACGCACGCACGCACATGAATATTGCTTGTATGATGTTCATTGGATCAAGCCAGTAGCACAAGTGACGCCGAAGGGGTCGTTGTCGTATCAGGTACTACGTACAGGTACAAGCATTATGTATACACAAAGTGTACCAGACTTGTACTACAGAAGTGTACCCTAACCCTAACCCTATAACCCTAAACATACCTCATATAAAAATATAAACATAATACTAAACAACCTAAAACTATACCTCGAGTATGTAGTACCTGATACGACAACGACCCTTCGTGCACAAGTGACCTGCATAATAGCTGCTGGTGCTGAATATAGAGCAATCCCATCGAATAAGAGTCACTGTGGATGCGTGTCCGCGTGCGCGTGCATCTGTGTATACAGGTAATCAGGGGTTAATATTAAACAATTTGTCATTATTAACCCCTGATATAATTTGTCATTATTAACCCCT
>NW_014579023.1:23953-25263 GCF_000485595.1 Priapulus caudatus
CATGTACCCCCCCTAGTACGATGGTCAAAGTTGCATGTACCCCCCCTATCGTTTGCTCCACCCCCCCTATCAAGATAAATTATGAATGGTCCCTTAGTTACTACTAGGCCTACTAGTACTACACTACAGTCTCCAGGCTTGTTCATCTAGATATCTTATTCATGAGTAATGTCGTGGACTGCTCTCTCAGTCTCTGTGACTGACAGGACTGTGACTGTGTGTTTTGTACAGTGAATTTGTGCGACTTTAACTATGTTTACCATTTAATGACCATTACTTAATCGAAACATTTTTATGGTTCCCGGCCAGTAGATAAAGCAGGTATCACTGACTGTATTATTATTATCAATATCATTATTATTATATTCACATTGTTTTTCTTTCAGCGGGTTCTTGTGCTGGTCAGTTTCAACGTTGATGCGTTATGCGCCTGCAAAATCATACAGGTAATCTCAAAATCGCTAAAACCTTATACTGCTCTCTAGCATGTCGAGTTGTTCATGCAATCTTATACTATAGCTACCGTATTAATCCATCTATCTAACCAGACTGATATGGTGAAGTAAATGGTAAAGTTCTGTGTGTGGATTGTAATAACCTTGTTATTATTAAACCTGTTCGTAATCCCACGTGCTCTACTGCGAGCTCATGCATATGTAATGTCCAATGCGCGTCATAGTGACTTTGCACCATGAACAAAATCACGACAGACTGGCAACTTAATTGTGAACCTGAATATCTACGCCGTCGCATAATTTATAAAACGAACACCTGTTTTAGGCACTGTTCCAGTTGTGAAGATATATATATATCTATACCTCCGCATAATATAAAAACGAACACATGTTTTTTAGGCACTGTTCCAGTGTGACCACATACCCTACTCCATCGTTCCCGTGCAAGGTCAGGAGGACCTGTTACGAGCGTTCGCCGAACATAAGGAACAGATTAAGTAAGCACTCTTCTTCTTTCAATGCTTAGGAAGAATCTCCATGGGAGACGAGTTCTGTGTATTATGTTGACAGTAACCCACCTGTTGATTCCAGGTACATCCTAACTATAACCCACCCATTGATTACAGGTACACATTGACTACAACCCACCCGTTGATTACAGGTACGTGCTGACAGTAACCCACCCCTTGATTACAGGTACGCATTCACTACAACCCACCTGTTGATTACAGGTACGTGCTGATGGTAACCCACCCATTGATTACAGGTACACATTGACTACAACCCACCCGTTGATTACAGGTACGTGCTGACGGTAACCCACCCATTGATTACAGGTACACATTGACTACAACC
>NW_014579023.1:28236-37739 GCF_000485595.1 Priapulus caudatus
GAGAGATAGACCGAGAATGAGAAAGAGAGTTGAGAGAGAGAGAGAGAGAGAGAGAGAGAGATAGACCGAGAATGAGAAAGAGAGTTGAGAGAGAGAGAGAGAGAGAAAGACAGTGAGAGGAAATGTAAGTACACAGTGTGTTAACTTTTACATAAGATGTCCGATAAGGTGGGTACTTCTTCATGAGAACTCATGGCCGACATACACATCCATGGCTTGTCTGTGAGCTTGTAGAGAGAATAAAACATTTATAGCTTGTAGCTTGTATGTAGCTTGCAGGGTTAGAAATTAACTTTTGAACAAGGGAGTCCAACGGACTCCCTGCCCTCAAAATGAGGGAGCCCGTAGCAAAATAAGGGAGTCCGCAGTCTGAAGTTCAAAACTAAAGCAGAACAACAATAACGCGTGTGCGTATTTTGAAGATTCATGCGATGCACGTCTGCCAAATTTTCTTTGGACATTTGCTGAAAAAAATACGGTAATTTCGTGAAGCCATACTCTGGAATGAACTTGTTAGTATAGCAGAATTTAGTATTGTTAGTATGCACACGGACTCCTGCATATGTCAAATCAGGGAGTCCGACAGTAAATCAGGGAGCATTTGACTCCGGACTCGCTTTAATTTCGCACCCTGAGCTTGTAATGTATGTAATCTATGTAATGTATATAACTTGTATGTAGTAGCTCGTAGTTTGTGTTCCTTAGCCGCGCGCTTGTCTGTGAGTTAGTAGAGAGAATCAAACATGTGCAGCTTGTATCATGTAGCTTGTAGTTGGTGTTCCTTAGCCGCGCGTGCTTGTCTGTGAGTTAGTAGAGAGAATCAAACATCTGCAGCTTGTATCATGTAGCTTGTAGTTGGTGTTCCTTAGCCGCGCGCGCGTCAGACTGAACCTGGTGCTGTATCGGCACTGGTCGCTGTTCGAGAGCATGCGTCACTCCCGCTTCGTCTCCTGCGCGTTCAAGGTGTGGACGAACAAGGGCGTGAAGAGACTCATGGAGTTCCTAGCTGACATGGGGTGAGTGCAGGTGCTGGGTGGGGGGGTGGAGGGTGAGTGAAGGGTGCTGGGTGGTGGAAGGTAGGAAGAGGTGGTGGGCAGGAGGAGGTGACGGGGAGGGTGAGTGAAGGGTGCAAGAGGGGAGGCTGCCGCTGGATCTTGGGTCGGGACACGGTAGGACTGTGTCGATTGTTCACGCACCGTGTTTTTTCTCGCGTCGCAGGATGCCTCTGGTGCAGGTGAAGCAGAAGTTCGGCTCGATGGACGTCCAGTTCAAGTCCCACGTCAAGGACTGGATCGAGGACAGAGCCGAGAAGTACCAGTAAGTTGAATCGGACACGCGCTAAAAGCTCGGACAAAACCCTGATATATTTCGCGATATATAATATAATATAGAAATTATAGAAATATATTTCGATCTGCAAAAATTGTAAGGTTCGCTGCAAATTTGCACTAAATCTTCTGCGCTCATATCAGTGGGGGCAGCTTTTCATTCCCTCGGCTTTCCTCGTCTATGCGTAATTTATAGCGCCCACCATGAACTGTACAGTCCACGCTCGTGCTATGTAGTCCACGTGTGACGCAGAGCGTTTGCGCGCCGTCGCCACGGCCGATGATTCACCCGGCGTTCGTTGTGCCTCCTCGTTGCAGTCTGCAGCGTATCGTGTTCGGATCGTTCCACACGCAGTACGGCTACAGGAACAAGTATTGCGCCAGCGACGTTGTCTACGCCGTCACCGCACTGCTGGAGGCCAGTGTGAGTATCACACACACACACACACACACACGCTGCATCGCCACGCACGTACATGGTTCTGTTAGGCAGGGTGCTAGGCCTAAGATTACATATTGCTTGTTTCCCCTTTAGCGACCGACTTGCCAAAACGCCGCTACTCGACACATTTTATTGGCCGATTAAAACAAAACAAAACAAAAAATTTTCGCCAAAAAAAAAAATCAAATTCGTTCCGCAAACACATATACACAAAACAGAATATACAATATTCATACACACATCTTGTCAAAACAAAATAAAAAAGATTTTTCACCTACCTACCTACTCGGTACCCTGAGAGACGAGTAGGTAAAGGGGAAACAAACAATTTTTTAAGGGTGGCCCTACTATACACACACTACAAGTCTTGTCCTAACCCTCTCATTAACCGGTCGTGCGATCACAGGGTCAGGACAAGACTTCCAGTGTCTGTAATAGTATAGTATAGTAGAGTAGAGTAGAGTATAGTATAGTATAGTATAGTAT
This sequence comes from Priapulus caudatus, assembly GCF_000485595.1. NCBI lineage: Eukaryota > Metazoa > Priapulida > Priapulimorpha > Priapulimorphida > Priapulidae > Priapulus > Priapulus caudatus. The sequence goes on from NW_014579023.1 coordinate 30,493, forward strand.
GGTATGGTTTGTGTGTTTGCAGGGTAAGGACAAGACTGCGTCGGACAGGTTTCTCGAAGCGCTCGACTGTCTCTCCCGCGTCAACGTCTCGCTGCTGGAGCGGGGCGTGGAAGCTGCGAAGTTGCTCATGCAGGCCATCCTCTCCACCGTGCATGGCTTCATCGACATGCACCAGCTCATCTCCGCCGGACCCTTCCTTTACGGATTCATACAGCAGGTAAAGGGTTAAGCTTCCTCTACGGATTCATACAGCAGGTAAACAGTTAAGCTTCCTCTACGGCTTCGTACAGCAGATAAAGAGTTAAGCTTCCTCTATGGCCTCGTACAGCAGGTAAAGAGTTAAGCTTCTTCTATGGCTTCACACAGCAGGTAAAGAGTTAAGCTTGTAGAGAGGTTTACCAGCTCAGCTGTCGCCTCGACTTCGAAGCTAAACTCTGTGTGTATCCCCGGTCTTTGTATAAGTTTTAGTATTTTCGTATCGTTGGCACGAGCAATATGTTGTGTCTGTCGCTGTTCGTGGGTGCGATCGTTAGTAACGTGTTGATTAGAATTATTAAAAAATTTATTTTTAAAAATAATTAATTAAATTTTAATTTTTTAATTAAAATTATTAACGAGTTGACGTGGTTTGCAGGGGACGCCGGACGCTAAGCTGTTCTCGCGACCCGTGTGTCTGCAGATGCTTGCTCGCTTCATGCTGCACGCATACGTCGTCACGGTGAGTGCCTCAGCATCCTCTCCTCAGCATCTTAGTTCATTAAGTCCATTGCTACCTCTTAGGTATAGCATATATTAAGCATATATTATTTATTATTATTATTATACCTCTTAGGTCGCCCGCCCTTAACTGATTTGTTTACCTTAATCCTAATAATCAATTATATGTCAATGAGTGTACGTATATGTATACGTATTTCAAATATGTTGATGTAAAGAATTTACAATACTAAATGTACAAAGTATAATAAAATATAAATTTAAATAATTAAGTTAAATATAATTCTTTGGAAAGGGCCAAAAATAAAAACGCTTGAAAGTTGCTTTGTATGCAATGAATGCGGTGAGCGTTCCCACACCTGCTTTCCCATCCTCGACATTCTGGGCCAGGGATAGCGGGAGATGGCAATCGTGACGCACGTGTGTGCTGCGACGTAATGTCACGCCATCTTGTTTTCATGCAGACGCGTAACAAGCGGCTGAAGAGTCTCCCCCTGGTGTTGACGGCCCCGCTGGACGAGGAGGAGGGAACGAGCATCGTCGTCGGCATGCCGCCGCACTCCGAGGAGTCGCAAAAGAAGTGAGCATCCGTCGCTGTCGGGCATTGGCCAAGGGGGATACGGGGTGGGGTGGGAGGTGGTGGTGGTGGGTGAGGTGGGGGGAGCAATGCGTTGTAGCAAATAATAGGTGGAGTTTGCTGCTTGTTTTTTGTTGCGTGTGTTTGTTGCACGTGTTTGTTGCATTTTTTCGTTGCACGTGTTTGTTGCACGTATTTGTTGTTCAAACTATCTAAGTCTCGTTGGGTGGGTTTCATACGCAAGGCAAACCATATATTTATACCGTTATCATATTTCGATGTTAGAGTTGCGTGCGTTTATTGTGTATCTTGTACGTTCAGTGATTCTCATTGCTTCTTTCTTCTCTTACTCGCTCTCTTTTTCATAACAGCTTGTTCGGTAAGGCGTTCGAGCAGGCAGCGGAGAAAACCAACTCCAGGATCTCTCAAGACTTTTTCGATTCGTCGGGTGAGTGAGCGCGTGTTTTCTGTTTAACTGTCGATCTTCGTTGACCGTGTATCACTAATCAATTATTAACGATCGTGTGTTATTGATCATCTATCATGGATCATGGCGTTGATTTTTATTGATCCGTTGATTTTGATTGTATTAATTTCTTTCAGTCATTAAAATGAAGACTGAGGACAGGAGCAAATTCTTCGACGCTCTCATTTCGCTGATGGCGTAAATTCGGGCGTGACAGGCACCCTCTGCTGGCTGCTACTGGCACAATGAGCGCCCTCTGTTGGCCACTGCAGGCACAATGAGTGCCCTCTGCTGGTCTCGCTGCGATCTCCGTTAGTCGAAGGTGTACATATTTTTCCGGGCTAATGTAACGAGGTAATGTAAAGTTTGTTGTCGTTGTGGTGTTCTTGTTGTAGGGGTAAGTGCATAGTGTGATGCGTGCAATTACTTTACATCAATGTAAGACCAGCTTGACTCCTCAGCTATCACACGATGACGAAGTTAAACACCTCCTTATATCTCCTCATATTACGCATTTAAAATGCGATGCAATTATGTATAGATTATTATTAGTAGTACTAGATATTATGTCATTGATTGCGAAATTTGTCTTGCGTGTACTGTGTGCAAACTTCTTTTTTATGGTGGATTTGTGTAAAGGAATTTTTCGTCAGATCGAGAAGGAAACAACCCGCATTTCAAGTATTGCCAATTTTCTATTGTAATTTAGTTATAGCTTAGCTATATATTATACATGTTGTCCTGAAATATAATATAAATAATATTTGATTTTTTACTCAAACGCCTCGTAAAGTTCATTTATGCACTATGTGAATAAATACCATAAACAGCGCGTCAATCAAATGCTGCCCCGTTTTCGGTCGTATCCATTTCAGCCAATAGATGGCGTAACACCACAATGTTTTCTCAGGTTCAAATTCTTTACATGCATACCATATCTGTTTAACTAACTAATAGGAAGTACCGAGCATCTGATAATTAATACAGATTCTTATAATATATCTCCACACAAAATATCAGTATGTTGGGTAGAATAATCATGTTTATACACGCTATAAAACGGTTATTATATTATTTATATACACAGTAATAAAATCTTGGCAGAGACCAGAATTTTCCAGAAGCCGTTAAGCTGTAGGGATAAACATACGGCCGTGTTTAACGTTGAGTTTTTAAACATTACTGTTTAAAGAGACGTGTGTATGGTCCGTGTGCACGGAGGGAAACCGAAATAGTTGAATATCATCACGGACTTGTCTTGTCATATATGTGACCGCCACTAAAAAAAACCTAACTAAACAACAAAATGCGATTACGTGGCAAAATGCCAAAAAAATATGTTTGGCAAGTTGAGGATCAGTCTATTCACTCACATGGAGTAACCGTAACACAAAACCTGAAGCTGACATTATCATTATCATTATCATTATATCAGAGATTTACGTTTCACAAAAGAATCCTTTACGCCATATTTTGGGTTCCGATTATAATGGTAAACAAAAAACAATTCATGTAAATTATTAAATTCATGTTAGTTTCATGGACGGGGTCCCTTATACAGAAACAGCGACGGCTTGAGCGTTATCACCGCCAGGGGGAGCTGGTGAACATCTTCAATATAATTATAGAGCTCACGAAACAACTGTTAGTTGATAATATCAGGAGTTAATAAATGTACCTTCCATTTTATATTATATTCTTCCTGTTGTAATGTCGCCCGACAAACAAACCATATTAGTATTAAACTGCACTGCAGTTCTATAATAGTATTAGCATATATATATATATATATAGGTAGGTGTGGGTGGACATACGTCGTCACTAGATCCATCAATTGCAGCTAGGTGGCGCCACTAGCATCTCATACTAGTGTCGCTAGCCCCAGGTAGGTGGCGTCCTCGCTGCTGTGGAGGGAACTCAGGCCCGTATCGTCTGAGTTGCTGTCGTTGTCATGCGACTTCCCTCCTCCTCCTCCTCCTCCGCCGACGATGACGACGCCGCCCTTCTCCTCCGGCGGCAGCCCGCCGTGCGTGCCCCCTGGCGGCAGCAAGTGGAAGCTCCGGCCCGTCTTCGTGCCGACGAGAGCGATGGCGCTATAGAGACCGTGTCGCGTCGTCGTCGCAGCCACCGCCGCGTCGACCGCCGCCTGCACCGGTGACGACGTCGCCAGCGCCTGCTGCGCGATGGAGAACGTCGCCAGGTGGCGCTCGGGGGAGCCGTCGCCCGCCAGGTGGCGTTCGGCGAGCGGCTGCGGGGAGGAGAGATCGTGGAAGGTGCGGTGGCGCGGCGGGGTGGGGCCCGGCGGGGTTCGTGCGTAGCCGGACTGGACGCGCGCGGAGCCGGCGACCGCGTGAGATCTCGCGAGATTGCCAAGAGGCTGCGTGGCCGTCATCTGCTGCTGCTGTTGTTGTTGTTGTTGTTGCTGTTGCAATGGAGGCGGCGGTACCTGCTGCTGCTGTTGTTGTTGTTGCTGCTGCATTATCATCGTCTGCTTCTGATGCTGCTGCTGCTGCTGCTGTTGCTGCTGCTGCTGCTGCTGTTGTTGTTGTTGTTGTTGTTGTTGTTGTTGTTGTTGTTGTTGTTGTTTGTTGTTGTTTGTTGTTGTTGTTGTTGTTTTGTTGCTGCTGCATTATCATCGTCTGCTTCTGATGCTGCTGCTGCTGCTGCATTATCATCGTCTGCTGCTGCTGTTGCTTGGTTACGCTCGTCTGCTGCGCACGCGCATACCAGCTCATTATCTCCTGATAGTTGTCCAGCGATTTGTTCGCACCGACGCCATTGCTGACAGGTTTCGCCGCCACCGTTGTCACCGCCTGCACAGCTCCGCTCGCTCTGCCCGTCGTGCGGCGGTCGATGACGTAGAGGGTGGCGCCCTCGTGCGGCTTCGCCGCGTCGCAGCAGCGCGCCTGCTGCAGGGAGCGCGTGCTCAGCCTCTCCTCGCCGTCTCTCCTGAAGAAACCTTCCTTTTCCTCCTCCTCGGCCCGCGCGGCTCCTCCTCCGCCGCAGCCGGAGTTTGTCTCGTACGCTGGTGGCGCCCTCTCCAGGTCGGCGAGTCGGAGGCTCCTCCTCGCGGCCGAATTGCGCGAGAAGCGACTGGCGCCACCTGGCGGCGCGTCGGCGGCGCGGCCGTTGAAGCGACCCTTGGAGGGGCCGTCGGCGTTTCCGTCGTCGTCGTCGTCATCTCTGGAGTCGTCATCGCCGTTGCACAGCACGTTGATGAGCGAGTCGCGGACAGAGGGCGCCGCCGGCGGTCTAGCCGACGACGACGACGACGACGCGTCATTCTGCGAGCGGACAGCGTGTCGGCCGTTCGCGTGCGGTCGCTCTGCTTGGGTTGTCTGCTCCTCGGCGGCGCCACCGCTGCTGCTCATCAACGCCCCGCTGCTGTCGCTGCTACTCGTGGGGGCGCCACTGTTGCTGCTGCTGCTGCTGCTGCCGCCGCTCGCGGCGCCACCGCTGCTGCTCATCAACGCCCCGCTGCTGTCGCTGCTACTCGTGGGGGCGCCACTGTTGCTACTGCCGCAGCACACGAGGGCGCCACCGCTGCTGCTGCTGCTGCAGACGGGTCCGTCTATGATGAGTTCGGTGCGGAAGACCGGCGTGTCGCCGCGCGCCGCCTCCGTCGTCTGCCGCAAGATGGCGTCCTCGCAGAGTCGCGCCAGCAGGTCGGGACTGCCGCCAGGGAGCGCCACCCGTCTCTCGCCCCCGCTGTCGTCATCACGCGGGGGCGCCACCCCTCGCGCGGCGGGGGTCTCCGTGTCGCCAGGGAACGCCACCGCTCTTTCGCTCGCTCCAGATTGCACGGCGGTGTTCTCCTCGTTCCCGCCGCCAGGGGGCGCCGCCACGACCTCTTCTTCTATCATGTCGAGGGCAGGATGGGAGACGCGATCAGCAGCAGCAGCAGCAGCAGCAGCAGCAGCAACAGCAGCGTACGTGAGACCGTTAGCGACGGACGCTTCACCGCAGACGCCGCCGCCTCGCGTCTCGCTCCCGGTCTCGGCGTCTCGCTGAGACTCCGCGGCGACGTCTCCCGTACCGTAGCCGCCGTCGTCCTCCTCGGCCGCGGCGCCGTCGGTCGTCTGCCACGCTCCGTCGTCGCCGACGTCGTCGTCATCGTCGTCGTCGTCGTCTCCCTGCAGCGCCGTCACGAGGTAGTCGTAGTAGTGGCGCTTGCGTCGCAGCTCGAACTCGTGCTCCTCCAGGTGGCGCTGCACGTCGCCCTGCTGCCGCTGCTGCGCGGCGTGCACGTGCGCCGCCTGGCGGATGCGATCGCGCACGGCGTCGGCCTCGCCGGGCGACGGCGGCGCTCCCTGGCGGCGTCGCTCGGCGGCGAGGAGGGTGGAGACGGTATTGATGGTCGCCTCGTAGTGCGTGAGGCTGACGCTCACTTCTAGCACATTCTGCAGCAGTTCGACGAACTCCGGCGCGTCGTCGCTCGCCGCCGCGGCGCGCCACCCGGGGGCGCCTCCGCCGCCGACGTCCGAGTCGCTGCTCAGGTACGTGTCCTGCACGTAGTTGCGGCCGTCCTCGCGCATGCGCGTCTGGTGCGTGCGGCTCTCGTAGAGCTCGATGTGCGCCTCGATCTCGCGCATGCGCCGTCGCTGCTCGCCGATCAGCGCCTCCTGCTGGGCGACGACGGCGCACAGTTGGTCGGCGCGCGTGACGGGAGCGTCGGCGTGTCTGCTGCTGCCGCGTGCCGACGACGTGCCGCCGCGCGCGCGCTCCACCCCCCACGCGCCGCCCGCCACCCCCGCGTGAGGCAGCGAGTGAGAGCGACGCAGCTTCGCGAAACCGTCGTGCCCGAGCGGCCTCTGGTGGCGGTAACTGCCGCGGTTGCGGTCGCCGCGCGCCGCGACGACCTCGTTGCACACGGCGACGACGCTGACGTCGTCGTCGTCGGCGACCTCGTCGGCCGTGTCGCGCGCCGAGCTGCCGACGGCGACGACCACGTCGCTGCTGCTGTCGTCGCTCAGACTCGACCCGGCGCCGTGACGCGACGTGCGCAGCTTACGGATGCTGCAGCGACGCGAACGCATCTTGCGTCGTCGTCGTCTCCGCTGCGTCGTCGTCGTTGTCGTCGTCGTCGCCGACGTGTACGTCGTCGACGTCACCTTCTTCAGCACGAAGCGCACGTTGCGTCGCTCTCCCGCCCACGCGTTCCACACTTTCAGCAGACGATCTGTTCCCGCCAGATGCTGCTCTACGTCTCGCCACTGTTCGAACAGTCCGTACGTCTGCGCGCCCGACGCAACTGCCGCTACGTCGTCGTCGTCGTCGTCGTCGTCGTCGTCTGCGCCGCTGCCGGCGTGCTTTCGTCTGAGTAGGCGACGCGTGACGTCATCGCATGTTGTGTAGCGCGTCACGCCGCTAACGTGATGTTCCTTGCCGCCGAGCCAGACAGTGATGCTGACTGGAGCGCCGACATCGCATTAGACCACGATCTGCTGAGGTAAAGAAAGGTTGCTACAGGTGAAGGTTGGTGATCTT
>NW_014579023.1:38232-39089 GCF_000485595.1 Priapulus caudatus
AACTGTGTAAAGTAGGGTAGGTAGTTTAAGGTAAAGCCAGGTAATGTAAGGTAAGATAATCAGTGTAAGGTTGGGTAGGTAGTTTAAGGTAAAGCTAGGTAAGATAAGGTGAGGTAAACTGTGTAAGGTAGGGTAGGTAGTTTAAGGTAAACAGGGACGTAGGCTGAGCAAATTCCTAGGGGGGGGGGCAGTGACGGATCCAAGATTTCAAGGAGGGGGTGAGAAAACAAACATGCAGGTGAGGGTCTGGGGGTCCTCCTACAGCAAATTTTGAAAATGTAGATCGCAGGAGATGGTATTTGACGCACTTTTGAGTACATGAACAGCCTTCATTCTGACTACGACAATTCTCTTTTAGTAAAACAATTTATTTTGTTAATATTGCTCCAAAATCTAAGGGGGGGCAGCTGCCCACTTGCCCCCCCCCCCCGCAGGCTACGGCTCCGGTAAAATAGGATAAGTTGAGGTAAACAGTGGGGGCTATGGTACGTGTATAAGGGGGGGGGGGCAGTGTAAGGCCCACAGTGCCTTGTACCACCGAGTGCATTCAGCCCCATTAACCTGTACAACGTAACACATCAACACGTGTATAAGCAAGCACTCGTAAACGGCAAAACACGGAAGCACACGAAAGTGAACACACGTAAACATGCGGCGGTACATGTAGAGAGTTAATTAGTTAATTAAGCGTAATTGGGCGCACGCGTAATCACATGCTTACGGACAGGTACGACGCGCGTGTAAGGTCACAGGTAGCAAACACCGGGTTAATTAGCTTTCATAATTAGTCAGGTTACGTTGATTACAGGTATGGCCGTGCGCATGTTTAACGGTACCGTGTCTACCGGGGTTGTGGA
>NW_014579024.1:0-11540 GCF_000485595.1 Priapulus caudatus
CTCCCTCTCTCTCTCCCTCCCCCTCTCTCTCTCTCTCTCTCTCGCTCTCTCGCTCTCTCTATCTCTCTCCCTCTCTCTCTCCCTCCCCCTCTCTCTCTCTCTCTCTTCCCCCTCCCCCCTCTCTCTCTCTCTCTTTATACGTTTTTCTCGTTATACAAGAAGTCATACATAGTCGTTATACATAAGCGAGGTCGGAAATTTCCTTCTCGAAAAAAATTCTCAAATCTCAAACACTTAAAAACAAACCGTAAGTTAACATGAATGAGCATTTTATTTTACATGTATACTTTATAAAAAATGGTGCCTTATAAAAATTGCTTTATAAAAATTGCCGCCTCACACGATCTTCCCGAGCAGCCTCCGGGACAGGTAGTTCACGTAAGTGTTCAGAAAACCACTCACGGTGTTCTGCAGTCCCGTACCGAACAGTGCGCCTCCTCTCCCGCCGCGGGTATGCATGAGGTGACGGCTCTCCCGCAGCCCCGGCCACCAGTATTGGCGCCTCGTCTTCATTGCTACAAATAAAAATACAATATTAATTATTATGAACAAGTACGAAGTACTCACAAAACTGCAGTTGCCTTTAATTGTGTTTCTCTTTACGACAGACTATAAACTTGCCGTCAAGTTTGCATACAATATGGATATATACATGGAGTAATATTTGCTATATATGCTTATTATATTGTTTATACATTTATGGCAAAAGATGAACCTGCCATCATCATAATCACGTGTATTAGATTCTCGGTTGACGCAGGTTCATTGCAAAAAACTAGAACTACATTAAAGTTGATAAAGAAACTTATTCTGTGAAATAATTCTTATTCTCTTATTATTAGAAATAATTATTAATAATAATAAGAATGAAAATAATTTCATAATTTATTATAAAAATCTATAAAAATCTAGTAGGAAATAAAATATAGTATATTTCAAACATTCCACACAACTATTTGAACCTATTCCTATTATCTAACTTCAGTAATAGCTATCGCTCTTACAATTAGGGGTAGGTGTCGGGTGAGGCTTACTTTCTCTAGTTGTTAAATATACTTACAGTTGAGGAGCGTCGGCCATCTCCTCCTCGTGAAACCCAACAAAGATCGTGACTGTAAAATGTATCATATTTCCAATGCCTAATTATTCTGGTTCCATCATGTTCGCGTACTGCATCGTGTCTGGCAATATCGTTCAGCCCTTTCCACAGTAGCCTTTTCACGTACTCATTTTTTATAACTCTTCCTTGTTTTCCCATAACTTCTACACTAAGCCGTTGACATGTTTGCGAACAGAAGCAATTCCCTTCCGGAACATCTTCTTGAATAGTGCTAGCTAGTTGCTCTAATTTGTGACAATAACAGCTGATAGACAGAAAAATGGGAGGTGGGTGCATAGCGTATACAAGTATAAAACAGTGCGTAGGTATGAACAGTGAATAGTCACGTTATGAATAAAATGGAATTGTTATGCCACTAATTGACCTGCATGAACACTCCCTATCAATCACTCCCTATCAATCACTCGCTCACTCATGCATAGTAAATGAGTACTTACAGTGCACGATTGGGAAGTGCAGGGAATCCAAAGACGTACTCCCCGCTCGGCGATAGCTGGTGGCCATATGGCACGTGGCCACTGGGCCTAAAATATAAATACAAACACCATATATTATCGGTTTCATAACGAAATATGAGCTACTAATATTAGGCACATTCACTTTTTGGTGTGATATTAACCTACTCTCAGTGCTGCTACAGTCTTCAGCTTTGCGGGAATGAAACTTTACAGTAGGCATACGTATCGCAGTGGAATTAATTATGTAACCATTTTTAATAGGCAAGGTCTATCGTAAGTCTAATACGAATATTAGTATGTTGTGGGAGTTAATTGTGCTAGGTAGGGTGGATATTTATTGGGTTAACGTAGGGGAACACTGTCCCATATAAATGTGCTCCTACCTTAATGCTACCTAAAACCCTCACGCTTACAGGCTTTATAAAGTATGTGTATACTCGTGCTTTCACAAATCTATCTAACGATATAACTATTAGATAGTTCAGATGTAAAGGTAAACTTACCCATCAACTTCTTCGAAGTTTGCCATATCTTCTTCTATATATATTTTTTCTTTTTCTCTTTATTGTATACGAGCGGCGACTTTCGCGCGCGCAGCCGAATATATACTATCGGTGGAGGACCCAGGAATGTGTTAAAGGGGGTGAGGTACATTATCAGCGAGGGAATTTGGGCATACAGCAGTTGTTTGACCTCTAGAGATCACTTAAATTGAAAGCAATAATTAAAATTATGGTTGAAATGCACAGAAATGACTGCATCAAGTTTTTTAGACTCATATTCTGTTATTGGCTCAAAAGCGTGGTGTCGTCATCTCTATACCTCTCCCCTACACCCGAAATTGGACCGGCACGTGACGTTCACGTGATCACTCTTCGCGTGTTTCCGACGACATCTCGTTCGAGCGTATGGCTTCGACACGCGTTGACATAGAAATTTTCGTCGTCCATGGTAAACCATAATTTATAAGCCTACATTGTGTGTAATTGTCCCCTATAACATGTAATTGACGTGGCGCGTGCGCCTATCGTGTTTTAATTCTGTTTCCGACCAAACTACATTTATTTATGTCAAAGTGCATACAGGAAATACAATTACATTGACTCTGGTAATTCTGGTATTAGTGTTAACACAAAAAAACAATTAATTTAAAGCCCTTATTGCTGTAGGATTTTGTTGTGAATTGCCACCCCAAGTTACTACCGTCTACATTTTATGAGCTTTGTCAGGCTTCGACGCGCATTGACATCGTTGTGTTATTTATGGGGAACCATCATTTATATACGTTTCTTTTGTGTAATTAATATCCATTTAATAGATGTGACATCCGTGCGTGCGTGCGGGCGTGCGTGCGTTGGCGCGTGGGGTCGCACATCTCTCTCTCCCTCTCTTCCCCCTCCCCCCCTCTCTCTCTCTCTCTCTCTTCCCCCTCTCCCCTGCTATCTCTATTTTTCTGTCTCGCACTCTCCCTTTCTTTTGCTCTCTTTCTCTCTTTTTTCTTCTTTCCGTGTGTCTCTTCCAAACTATTGCCAGAATATAACCGTAAGTACAAAGAATGCACACAGACCATGCATTTCACTAGGTATGCGACTTGTTCCCATTTTATAATAGTATATTATACACTCCTGATAATATGATATGCACTGAACCAAAAGAGGACATTAACGGCTCATAGATTGCACAAGAAAATTTTGGACAAGTAAAAATTGCTTCTTGTTGCCCGACAGGACAACCAGATCTGAAAATAAGCGTCGAGGGTATTCCTTATCAATAATTAAACCACATTTCTCTACCAGCAATCCCGAGGCTTCCTCAAATTTTAGTCCATGGCTAGTGTATCGCGTAGATATTACTTTTTGCCCGATGATGCTGACAGCAACTAGTTGGGAATTTTGGCGTGCTGTTCTTTTGTTGATTGATCCAAACTTCGATGCGGTAATGCGTTTACTCCGCTCCTCCTTCCACAGCTTGCTGGTCGACTGGTCCCGTGTTTTTAATTCATCAGATTGGTCTAGGTCTATGGTAGGGGTCGAAATTCGCTAAAAAAACACTTGCACATGCCGCATGTTAGGTTAAACAATTACTTGCGCCAAGAGATTTTTACTTGCACCTACCTTTGTTGCTCTTCTAACTGGCAGTACCCCTTCCCTTCCTCCCTGTTTTAGTTTATGATTTATTCTATGTCTTCTGTGTCTTCCAGCTCTGATTCAGCGTGATTTAATTTAAGCTACGCTTCAATTTCGTACAGGAATAAAAATAAAATGGGTCTGACTTCTAAATACGTAAGTAGCTGGCATATTGTTGACTTGCGGCAGCCGCAAGTTTCTACGAAACATCGCTTGCATTCAATGAAAATCACTTGTGTTGCGCACTATACAGCGAATGAAACCCCTGTATGGTCTAGGTCTAGATGATCCCAGGTTGTCTAATCCAACCAGTCTAGATGTACAAAAGGAATATTTTACTAGAAAACTACATCCACTAACAAATTGATCCTCCTTGGCATGAAGCTGAATGTAACTAAACCTCACATTTGCTTCTAATTATGAGCTTGCTCGGATTATGGTTTGAATTAAAGCAGTCTAAAATCAAATGCCGAAATGCAGAGCCCTTGATCTCTCACCATACTCTATTGCTAAGAGTGCCCGATCTCATCTACCCACGTATCACTTGTCATTCTATGGCAGACCTGAATATTAAGGGATAAAATCAGTAGGTTAGTTGAACGTCAATGCTGGGTAAACAGAAGTTCAGTAGAAGATTAGGTATATTCCTTCCATTCACCTTTACTAGCTCTACCTTCATAGACATAGGCAATTGTATCTCGAACCACCTTGTGCATTGATGGCACCGAGGCATCATCGACATGGTGATGGTGTCTCGAGGTTAGAAACTGCCTGTGTGAAAAACAACACCCTGTATGCGCTAACGTTGCTGTAACATTAAATTGGTTTTTTTTATGTTTGCAATATCCTGCCGTGAAACAATGCTGTCTCTGTCTAACGACGACTTTAAAAGCTGACGACTTTATTGCGTATTTCATTCAAAATGACCATACTGCGAACACCACTTTCTAACTTGCTGGCAATAATGTTCTGATATCATTGGAAAGTGGAAGATGTGCAAGCTTTACAGTGTGGCCGTGGCAAAAATTTACATAAAATTTGCCAGAGTGTTTGTCCTTTGTTGTTGTTATATAGGCTGAACATTTACTATTAATTCTGGCAGAGCCTTGGGATTTAAGGGAACGTTTGTCATCGCCTTTGCTCACGAAGTAACCTGAGCGACTGCAATAGTAGTATGTTCTTGAGACGTTAGTCAATGATTTCATACCACACCGCATAACAAACAATGAACTATTTTGTATCTCGATCTGATGTTTCCAATTTGTGAATTCCATTGTTTCAATTTTCAAATCTTTGCAGTGTTTATAGTTCTTCATGTAATTTGGCTCTTTGCTGCTGTTGCATACGAACGGATGTTTTCTGTTTGTGTGTTTTCTCAATTTCTGCTTTGACAAAAGGATAGCGCCACACTGATCACGAATACGTAATGCTCTTGCCCCTTGTAAATCACAGGGGGCATCCTCCGAGTCCCCATCCAGAGTCCTGGTCACCTGCAGCTAATCGCACTGGAACGGCACGACAGCCGTCCGTACTCTGTCGCTGCGACAAACTGGGATATCTGGGGAAAGCCGCTCGGGACTGGGCCTAACAACCGGGCGAGCCGGTCTGGGAGCCACTCCTCCTCCTTGTGCTGCATGGTGGCTGCGTTCAGCCTTGCGGCGTGTCCAACCATGGCCCCTTTTCCGACGTCTCCTGACTGGAACGTTGGCATCAGCCACTTCGGCAGTAGGTGGCGCCGCCACCACTTCTACGGGCAAACCCGCAGAAGCAGCAGCTGCAACACGAGCCGCCTCGGTAGTCCGATCCCGACGCATCCGCCTCACACGATCTTCCCGAGCAGCCTGCGGGACAGGTAGTTCATGTAAGTGTTCAGAAAACCACTCACGGTGTTCTGCAGTCCCGTACCGAACGTATGCATGAGGTGACGGCTCTCCCGCGGCCCCGGCCACCAGTATTGGCTCCTCGTCTTTATTGCTACAAATAAAAATACAATATTAATTATTATGAACAAGTACGAAGTACTCACAAAACTGCAGTTGCCTTAATTGTGTTTCTCTTCACGACAGACTACAAACTTGCCGTCAAGTTTGCATACAATATGGATATATACATGGAGTAATATTTGCTATATATGCTTACTATATTGTTTATACATTTATGGCAAAAGATGAACCTGCCATCATCATAATCACGTGTATTAGATTCTCGGTTGACGCAGGTTCATTGCAAAAAACTAGAACTACATTAAAGTTGATAAAGAAACTTATTCTGTGTAATAATTATAAAAATATAAAAATCTAGTAGGAAATAAAATATAGTATATTTCAAACATTCCACACAACTATTTGAACCTATTCCTATGATCTAACTTCAGTAATAGCTATCGCTCTTACAATTAGGGGTAGGTGTAGGGTGAGGCTTACTTTCTCTAGTTGTTAAATATACTTACACTTGAGGAGCGACGACCATCTCGTTCGACCCAACATCGTGACTGTAAAATGTTAATGAGAATACATGAAGTAACGTTACTTTAACGTTGCCAAGACCCAATACAATAATGTTATGCAGGGGTAGAAAAGAGGGAGTCCGCAGCAAAACGAGGGAGTCTGCAGTCTGAGGTTCAAAATTAAAGATATTAACAATAACGCATGTGCTATGTGGGTATGGTCGTGACGTAGGAGTTGACGGCTCTCCAGCAGCCCCGGCCACCAGCATTGGCTCGTCCTCTTCATTCAGTTGAGGATGAGCTGAGACTCCGGCGACCAGGGTCTCGTCGTCATCGAGACTCCAACGAAGGGCCTGCAGGAAGCCTGTGTTTAATGGAGGTGTTCTCCTCCTCCGTGGCTCACTCCTGAAGCCCTCGTTGTTCACAGAATAAATCACTTGAAGAAAACACAGTAGCCTTACTCCCACGGAGACCGAAGTAAACACGTCCATTCACCTCGGCGGCGGTGGCGCAACTCAATTTTCTTTTTAAAAGAGTATAAATTTTTGGCTTACACTGTTGCCATTCGTCAACTGACGTTACTAGTCTACTATACGGGTGTACATATAATTGTGCTCAAAGTGCCTCGTGCCCTGAATCAAAATCATTCTGCACACAATCGACCATATTATGCTTTGTCAGATATTTACCGGGACAAAGCCACTTACACACCTGAAAGTAAAACTTGCTGTACATCTTCACCTCATTAATTACGGCATTCTTTCCTCTATCATAATCAACACACTCCATTCCAACCGTACCCAAATTTAAAACATGCGATAGGCGGACGCTGAATGGCCATGGCTCCGCACCCTCCCATCGCTCGAAGTGGTCGGTGCCGACGCGGCGACACACGGGGGTGCACCATGGGTCCAGCTCCATTTTTGCACACTGTGCAGGCACCTCTTGTAGATATCAGACCCGGAGCTCTAGAGACGGCGTCGAGCCTGCAGGCCCCTCTTGTAGAGATCGGACCTGGAGCTCTAGAGACGGCGTCGAGCGTGCAGGCCCCTCTTGTAGAGATCAGACCCGGAGCTCTAGAGACGTAGTAATCCCACTTATTTTTTCTCATGATATATTTTTAAGACTTGAAAAGTGTTTCGAAGTTATACTCGCTCTCTAAAACCCTTTTAGATTGATAACTTAGTTGAAGGTCATTAAATAAACCGATTTTGTTGTTGTTTGTTTGTTTTTGAAAGTCAAGATCAGTACGTCACCTGTTTCAACAACAGAAGACCTCGTGTGAACATGGGGCAAGGCTGGTCAAGTCGGACTCGGCAGGAGAGCACAGGACCTCAGTTCCACATGTTGCATACATTTCTTTGCCATCTGCTATTGGCAGACGAATGGCCTCTCGTGCCAGGAAACCAAAGAGCTCAGTCTTGTTTTGATCCACACGAAGGAAGTCCTTCCCGTTCTTAGGCGTGACGGTAGAGGGAGCCACTCTCTTCCTGATGCCCTTGCCCCTCTTCTGTCTGGTCGTGCCTTTCAGGCTGTCAGGTAGATATACATCCCTATAGTATGGCTATAGTACTAGAGCTAGGGTTAGGGTTAGGGTTAGGGAGTAGGTGTAGTCGACTCCCTAAAGTAGAATTATATTACTATTAGCTATTAATAGTATTATGCGCCCGCGCGTTGCATGTCGTAAGAATAGTCCATAAATAATTCTTTCGACTGGAATAGCCACGGCCTTACTTATATTTATAAGTTATAATATGCGCTTACCGTGCGCGTTTCACGGGTCCATGGCTGCGCCTCAATGTTACAGAAGTTCTTTTAGGCATGCTGTCAGATTCACTCTTGTCTCTCAACTATTGTCTTCTAACTTAACTCTTGTCTCAACTATTGTCTTCTAACTTAACTTCTCTCAACTCAACTCTCTAATTCAACTTTATCAACTTTATCAACTCACTAATTCAACTCTAATCCAACTTCTCCACTCTTGTCACGTGCAAGGAGCTAAATCTTGGTCACGTGCGGGCTTCGCTATTGTGCCACGCGCGGGAAGAATTTTTACACCGGGGAGAAATACACATTTTTCCGAAATAGCCGAACGGTTCCGAATTGTACCAAGAGCTGCCGGGGCGTTACTCGGCCTAAAATATAAATACAAACACCATATACTATCATAGCAAATGGTTTTTATAAGAACATAATAAATATTAGCATACTACTATACTACTATATAATACTGCTATTTAACTACTAACTAGGTATTATACAAAGCTAGACACTTACCCAGCGATCGCCGCCTGAATGTTCTCCATTTCTCTATTTTGTATAATATCAAATTATGTTATAACGGATAATAACAACAACGGTCCGCGAAAGGGTTGTGACGGTTGGCGTGCCCGCCTTCGTAGTGTATATACACGTTAGTTGTAGACCCAGGAATGTGTGAGGAGGGGGGCGTGCATCCCTGTAGCAAGGGAATTTGGTTAGACGGCAGTTCGTATGGCCTTTAGCGAGCCTTGAATTTAAAAGCAATATATAAAATTGAAGTACGAAATGCGCAGAAATGACTGCATCAATGTTTCACTACTTGCTTTCCTGCTATTAATTATAAAGCGGGGACGACCATCACTACCCCCGGTCAACCCCACCCCAGTCAACCCCATCCCCGGTTCCTAAAGTCGACCGGCACGTGACGTCCACGTGATCTGGCAAGCACGCACGGGCTTCGCTCTTAGACGTTTAATCAGACTAAGGGGCCAGGTGAAGAAAGAAGGTGAGACCGTCCATTCTAGGCAATCCTTAATTCATGTCATCCTTATTTTTAGCTGCACTTACTTGAGCATGGTTCAATGTGCATGCATTCATAGGTGAGTGCATATATCAATATATATATCAAGTCCCGCTAGCCAGCGCAATGCTTCCCACTTGCATCATACCTATCGGCATCTCCTGTGTTGTCGTCGTGTTGTCGTCGACTCACCTGCATGCAGAAACACGAACAGCATAGAGCCTATGAGTGTCAGTACTATCTGTGCTATATCTGCTGTTAAGAATCGGTTACACTATATTCGATAGCGAACATTTATGTATTGCAAAACCTGGTAATGTGAGTGAGGTAAGATGGCAGGTAGGCCTAACATGATAAATGATTTTAAAATTTATTTTGTACATGTAACATTTGACCAATTTAAAAAAAAATTTAAGTGCGGGGTTTCATATAAAAGCAGCTACATAGTGTAATAATGCCTGTAAGCAATTTTACACTTGCTACTTTTTATAATATGGCCTCAAGCCCTCAAATAATATTCCAGCTAAGAGATTAATTATATATAATATACACAGAGTCATCTCTATTCTACTTATTACTTGACATTTCTTTCAGACTTCAGCGAAACGCACCTGCGCTCTACGGTTCTTTCTTTCCCCAACCTCTCTCTCACACAATCGTGCGCTTACTACCGCCCTACTAAAACTAAACGACCATGGTCTCGTCCTTATTGCTGCTGGCATCGAAACTCAAACGACGGCGCTTTCCTCCTCGCGGCTTCAGAAAGCCGCTGTTTAATGATGCAGCAACGCATGCTATTGGCTATACCTCTCTCCCGACGGAGAAGCCATGACGACAGCAGGTGCATTACGCAAAGGACAGAAAGATGGGAGGTGCTCTCCTCCGTGGCTCGCTCCTGCATGTGAAGCCCTCATTGAGCTTCTCGAGCTCTACCGAGGGCTGCTCTTCCTCTTCATTCAGTTGAGGACGAGCTGAGACTCCGGCGTCCAGGGTCTCGTCATCATCGAGACTCCGACGAAGGGCCTGCAGGAAGCCCGTGCTTAATGGAGGTTCTCTCTGTGGCTTGCTTCTCGAGCTCTCCCGAGGGCTGCTCTTCCTCTTCATACCACCGGCCTCGTTTTATCGGGGCACCGCTGCGCCTCACAGTCACCATACGTATTTTCGCCATGCTATCTTGTTTCTTGTATATTGTATATTGACTATTATTGTATCTTGTATCTTCGGTCCCTCTCTTGTCACGTCTTGATTCAACTCTTGTCACGTTACAATGGCCGCCCCCTTTCGAATTATCTCTGAACTAATCTAAATGGGATATATTTGTGATATTTAAATTATTAGTTTAAAAATGTACTTCCCGTTTGTGCAAGGTATCTCTTAGAGGTCTTGACTTTGCTAGTGGTCAAATTCTGGAGTTGTTCACAGAATAAATCACTTGAAGAAAACACAGTAACCTTAGTCCCACGGAGACCGAAGTAAACACGTCCATTCACCTCGGCGGCGGTGGCGCTACTCAATTTTTTTTTTAAAGAGTATAAATTTTTGGCTTACACCGTTGCCATTCGTCAACTGACGTTACTAGTCTACTATACGGGTGTACATATAATTGTGCTCAAAGTGGGAAGTTGTACTTATTCCCGATACTCCCTTTGGCGGTTAACAGGGTTCGACACTAGTGCTAGTCCGTTATATATACTCTATAAGCGTCCGTACTCTGCCGCTGCGACGAACCGGGGACATCTGGGGAAACCCGCTCGGGACGGGGCCGAGCACCCGGGCGAGCCGGTCTGGGAGCCACTCCTCCTTGTGCTGCATGGTGGCTGCGTTCATTCTTACGGCATGTCCAGCCATGGCCCCGTTCTCGACGTCTCCTGGCTGGAACGCCGGCATCGGGAGGGGATCGGGAGCGAAAACGGCGTGGAGAAGGAACGGGAGGGGAGGGGACAGGGCGGGGCGCCAAAGCAATAACCATTTCGCCCGGCCGTGAAAACGCAGAGCCATGGCGATTCATCGAGGGAGTCAGCGTCCGCCTATCGCACATGTTTTAAATTTAGGAGGCGATTGGGACGGATAGCAATGTATTATGAGAGAGGAAAGAATGCCGTAATTAATGAGGTGAAGATGTACAGCAAGTTTTACTTTCAGGTGTGTAAGTGGCTTTGTCCGGTAAATATCTGACAAGGTATAATATGGTCGATTGTGTGCAGAATTATTTTGATTCAGGGCACGAGGCATTGGTGGCTTTGTGCGCAGCATCCGTATTCGGAATCATCTTCGAGCTCGTGGAGTGTGGCCGGAGATGGCTTCGGCCATTTCGTCGTTTCTTTCCAGCAAGACTTTCTCGACAAGCGCCAGCCTGGATTTTTTAGCCACAAGTGAGTACATAGATTATTTTGATGTAAATATAATAGGATTTTTGTGCAGGGTGCTGGTGGTCTTTTTTTACAGTGGGTTCCCCGCCCCGTCCTTCCAGTCCACTCCCGCGCCGCTCCCGTTCCTTCTCCACGCCGTTTTCGCTCCCGATCCCCTCCCGATGCCGGCGTTCCAGCCAGGAGACGTCGAGAACGGGGCCATGGCTGGACATGCCGTAAGAATGAACGCAGCCACCATG
>NW_014579024.1:12103-15220 GCF_000485595.1 Priapulus caudatus
GCCATGGCCCCGTTCCCGACGTCTCCTGGCTGGAACGCCGGCATCGGGAGGGGATCGGGAGCGAAAACGGCGTGGAGAAGGAACGGGAGGGGAGGGGACAGGGCGGGGCGGGGAGTGGACTGGAAGGACAGGGCGGGGAACTCACTGTAAAAAAAGACCACCAGCACCCTGCACAAAAATCCTATTATATTTACGATCAAAATAATCTATGTACTTGTAGTATTCTGCAACGACTCTAGAAAGGTGGGTTGTTTTATAGCTGCCTTCTTCCATTATAACTGATATGTGTTATCGCTTGTTTTTTTCAAGACATCTTAATGTGCCTGATCTTTTAAGAAATGACCGATCGTTTGTGATCTTTGAACATCTAGAGTTGACATGCCTTTCAATGCCCTCTTCTTGTAGGTGCTATGTACTTTTCCACTATGGAGGACTAAATAACCATATATAGCGTCAGCCATTTCCATAGGATTCTTGCGATTCTTGAAGTCTGGTCCTTGTTGTCCTTCATCTTCTCTCAACATGTCAGCATGAAGATGGTCATACCCTGCGGTAGATCCGTCATCATCATCTCCCTCAAGTTTCTCAGCGTCATCAGATTCTCTGAGAGCTCTTTTGATCTCTGCTTCAGTAGCAGAAAACTCACTTTCCTCCCTGCTTGTGGCGAAGAATTCTCTAGAGTGATCGATGGTCTCTCCCCACGCCATATAGGTGAGGAGTGCATGACTCAGATTACTTTGGAGATCGATATCCTCGAAGAGATTTGCTCTTAATGACCTTGGTTGTTTCCGCAGCGCTCCTACCATATGTGCCCATGTGTACAAGTATTTGTTCGCTGAGATTGAATACGCCGATTTCCTCACTAGATGCATTCCTGATTGATAATGGAAATACGAATCGTAATACCCGAGCTCTTCTCCGTCCTTGATCAATTGGAGGAAATTATCTGTAACAGGTCTAGACATTATATAGAGTGCGATCTCTGAGTACTGCTTACTAGATATCTTTGTGAGATATCCTAAGGTGGTAAGCGCCCCGCAGTCCTTATCACGACAAACTAGAGTGCTTCCCCTCAAGCTAGCCATGCTATGATTTGGATTCCGCACCAAGAACATATCGATCGCTGATATCAGCGCTGTGTAACCATCATGCTGGAGAACAGGAGAATACAGCTTTCCTAGATTGGGCTCCCAGTTATCTAAATTGAATGGTGCTTGCTTAGACAGATTTTGCAAGACCAGATCAATCTTCTTTGTGTAATCTGCCCAATCCATGTTGGCGACAGTAACAGTCCTATACAACATGACTATCTTAGCTAACAGTGCAAAGCTCGATTGAATCGTAGGTTTTGTCGGAATGTCATATGCGATCACTGTGCTCTCAACCGACATCTTGGCATCTACTAAGTCAGCTGCTGAGTACTTTGCTCCAGATTTAGCAATGATGACCCCATAAGATACCCAATCCTCATCGCCGTTCCGGGCAGTCAAGTGCTCCTTCATTGCTAAGTAGAGATAATAGGTGATCAAATCGATATTGATTTTCCCTGATGTCCATGTGAGAGAAAGAGGTCCTGCTAGGTTTCCTAGCGTATCCGGTGCATCTGTAGATCCCGATACGACCACTTTCTGAAGCATCACTTTGGGCTTCTCCTTTGCGGCCAGACTTGCATTTTGCGAGGGATACTCCACTTGAACGCTTTCCTCCAGATTCTTTGCTTCATACTCCGTCACTTTTCCGTCTCATGAGTGTACAAAATGAGCCATATCACTTGTGTCAATATGAATCTCTTTATGTATGTTCAGCCGTTCATCGCCGTTCATCGCCGTTCATCGCCGTTCATCGCCGTTCCGGGCAGTCTACCTACAGTCTATCACTATTGTTTACACAAAATGTTTATAGTATGTATTTCATGCATGCAAGTAATGATTGTATTCCATTACACAAATTGTGTGTATTGACATGTCACACGTCGTGCGACCTAGTCAGAACACGTCATAGAATGACTAACAAGAAGATATCTTGTGTTTATGTTTAATTACTTTTTGTTACAAAGTCAGAGTTTGCAAAGACTGATCAGAGTAAATTGCGCAGAGACTGTTGTGCTTAAGGTGTACCACGCGCTGTTGTAACAGTTATTATGGACACCTGTCGTGTGACTGTAAGATGACAGTTTATTTTATACCGGTACGGTAATTATGTTTGATTATGCCTCTAAGACCTATACGCGGCACATATAGTATTTCTTATCCGAGAAAAGGAGAGATGTAGTATTCTGCTATCACACAATGATTGCTCTAATGGTTATGTTCAAACAGTTGCATTGTGGGAAGGTCTCTTGGAATAAATGGCTGACCAGCGAGGTTAACAAACATAATCTGTCGTGTACATTATTGGCCTAAGTGGTTAAATCCATAATCATCAGCAGTTATTACAGTACTCACGTGTGCTAAAAAATCCAGGATGGCGCTTGTCAAGAAGTCTTGCTGGAAAGAAACGACGGAAATGGCCGAAGCCATCTCCGCCACACTCCACGAGCTCGAAGATGATTCCGAAGACAGATGCTGCCGCACAAAGTACCAAAACCTCGTGCCCTGAATCAAAATAATTCTGCACACAATCGACCATATTATACCTTGTCAGATATTTACCGGGACAAAGCCACTTACACACCTGAAAGTAAAACTTGCTGTACATCTTCACCTCATTAATTACGGCATTCTTTCCTCTCTCATAATCATTGCTATCCGTCCCAATCGCTCCTAAATTTAAAACATGCGATAGGCGGACGCTGACTCCCTCCATGAATCGCCATGGCTCTGCGTTTTCACGCCGGGCGAAATGGTTATTGCTGGCGCGGCGACACACCATTGAACACCATGGGTCGACCTCTATCTGCTCGCACGCCGAGCAGGGCCGTTGTGTCCTGGAGATAAAATGACAAGTACTTAAATAATTGATGACAGTGATGGTAAAAATTTAATGCTTAAAAGTTCAGTAAACTCTAATATAATGATGGGGCAACTGAACTGACGCACGGAGGACGCCAACCAGGATTTTGAGCTCCGGAAAATGGTCGCGCGTGAGCACCGCTAGCTCCATCATATTGTATATTGA
>NW_014579024.1:16395-20174 GCF_000485595.1 Priapulus caudatus
CGGACGCTGCTGCTCAAAGTACTAGTACCTCGTGCCCTGAATCAAAGTCATTTTCTAAACAATCAATCATATTATACAATGTCAAATATTTTCCCGGACAATATGTGTTGAGCACCTGAGAATAAAGCTTAACCACTTTAATTACTGCATTCTTTCCCACTCCATCAAACTCCGTACCATCACTCACCAACAGATTGAGGAAAGAAGACAAAGAAACAGAGCCACTGCTATATTGCCATGGTGCTACTCCCACAGACGTGTACAAACAGAACATACACACGAAACATTGTCACGACGTCTCAATGTCAGAGAGTGTACTGTCTGACACCATTTTCAATCAATACTGACAGCGATAGAGCACTAGAGTGTCTCGGAATGAGAAATAGTAATGGAAAATGTAATAACGCCTGCGAACAATTTTTTTTATGTGCAAACTGTTTGTGCCGTCCAGCCAGGCACGCGTCCAAGGACGAATTAATAAAATCATACTTGACAACATCATAGGCCCATACTGTTACATTAAGGTTACTCTCCAAATCACAACCACATTCACAATCACAATCACAAGCTCATTTCACGCAAGCGACACAATTGTGCCATGTTCACAGATGTTTCAGCATTCTCTGTTTAAACTTTTTCGGATTACGAACACCTTGCACGGGTTTAAAATCCTCGAACCCTTTACAACCCCTTCTTTTTTCAAAGTTGAATAGTGTCAAGGGTTGCAATGTTTGTACCATTCTTCTTAAATCTAAACTTCTATCAACTTTGCCATGCCTTCTTGTGTGAGTTCTTCTGTGCGCTATTTTTTCTGAAAACACGGAAGACACGGTCTTTCTGACACCTATCATCTGACAGTGCCTGTTCACTGTGTTTTGGGTTAACTGGCCCCCGGCGTCCCTACTGTTATCTTTATACTCTTTGTGTAGATGTTCACAGTGTAAATCTTTTGGCATGTTTCTTTGCTTTCCTTCGGTTACGTTTACAGTTCTTTCCCATATCAAATTATGCATCATTCGCTGAGATGTTGCTCCAGCAACCTTTGCAAGTGTAGCGTTTTCGTGTCTTTCCGCGACACCAGGGGGTGCCACCTGACAATACGCAGTAACTAGCGGTTTACCTCACGTATAGTGCAGTGCAACACGGTGGATAGTGGCAACGAGAAATACAAGATAGATGTTCCTACCTTATGCGTCGTATCGTCGCCACCTCAGCCTCCACTCCCCACGAGCGCCTCGATGCTACTGCGCTCCCGTCATGGCCAACCCAACGTTCGTTCTCTCTCCGGTTGTCGTTAGTTAACAATGCCAGACGACGGACGTCACAGGACAAACAGTGACACAACACAATACAACACGGCGCACCTTATGATGCGGGGCTACTCGGGAGATATTAATTCAACGTGTAGGGGGGGGGGGGCAGCTGGCTGACGGGACCCCCGTACGGCCACTCACACAAGGGATGCACTCAACACCCGATGCGCCTAAGGCTGCTACTCGAGGGTAATATGAAATGCGTCCGTTGACGCCTATTAAGTCACAATTAATTCTACTATTGTCGTTAACGTTACCAAATTATTATTGCCTACTTTAACTGTGAATTAAGCCCCGACGGTGTGCCGATAATAACAGCTCGCTGTACTCACTATCTCCCCGGTCCTCACTCGGTGAGTCTCCCTCTCGCTCGGACCGGCAGACGCTCGCCGAACAGCCGCTTCCAAATCCTCTCGTCTCCCTTTCTCTCCCCGCTCTCTCTAACTCCTCTGTCCGATATATCTCACTCTTAACACTCTCTAACTCTGCACTTTTCCGTATTCCAAACTCTCCCGCTCGCTCACTCAACAACAAAACAAACGCTACCCCACGCCGTTTGCACACGACTCGCCGAACAGCCTACTGTTTCCTACGCTAGCACCGCTCTCAGTCGCTAGAGGGGGTTACAACCGCAACTAATGGCAGCCCCCATCGAATCTGGCGGTAAGTGAGTAATTGCTGCAGTACACTTACAAAACAAACATGAAACACACAGAAATACATTACAAACATAAAACCGATCACAAACACAACATTTAACCCCTCCCCCCCTCACAGAGGCAAACTCAGCCCCTACGAGCACCTCAGCTCGTGGTTACCGGTACCACCGCCACACTCCCCCCCTCTTCAAGATCGACCCTGCTGCTGCATCCACCCGGGCATCTCGTAGTGATAATCCCGGTCGAGGTGATGCGCCGTCTGCAGGTGGCTCCTCAGCCGGTAGAGCACGGCGCTGGACACAGCCGTCAGGCACCCAGGCACCGGGCACCACGTCAGGGTGCAGGCACTGCGGTGGTACTCGGCATGGTGGTCTACGGCATGCTTGGTGGGCAACCGGCATGCCATACACCAATACCACCTCCCGTTCTGCAGACGTGGTGCGACTACAATAGCCCCTCCAAACCTTGGGAACGCCGGCCCCGCCCCGTGCCGAAGCTGCTCCCGGGTGGGCGAGTCCCTCTGTCTATACTGAGGTCCCGCCGGTCTCCTTACCAGAACGGCAGGTGGGGCCGGATGCTCCCTGGGGTGGGCTCCCGCCCGTCCCCTCACCGCGCCAGGGTGGGGTCTAGGGATGACCCTCGTGGCCTTAATACCAACTGTAGCACATGCTGAATGCACTAGGTACACTTCTCATAGCATGTGACTATGTGCTGCTGCTACCGTTGCTCATAGCGCAGCACCATTGTTCGCGCATAACTGGCAGGATAATTGATTCTTCACCTGCCGAGTTATGCCTCTACTCGACGTATTTACATGGCCCATTATTCGACCAGTTTCAGCAGGTCGACATGGCACACCCGCTCTTTGTCCTTAGCGTCCGCTAGAACCGCGTTCAAAGGTGACGTCATTCGTAGCACCGTATAGGGACCCTGGAACCGGGGGGCTAGTTTTGCACTAAAGTTCTTTTGTGCATCTGACAACGGGTGTGTCTTTATCATAACTCTAGCCCCTGGAGCGATTGTGCTGCCCCGGCGGTGGGTATCATAGTATAACTTAGCTGTAGCTGCTGCGGCCTGTTGCTTGGCCTTAATCCGCTTGTACAGCGGGTTCGAAACTATCTCCTCCCCCCCCCCAACTGGAGGTCAAAATACGAACATAATTTACGTCCTCGAAAAATTCCAGCCGGCGTGTGCCTAGTAGTATCCTGCCTCGCAGAGTTTAACGCAAACTGCAGGTCTGATAAATGCACGTCCCACGTTCTATGATCCCCCGCAACGTATGACTGCAACACTAGCTTTATATTTACGGTTGCACCTTTGAACCAATTGCCTGCGCCTAGTATTGCCGTAATGAACTGTGTGCCCGTATCCCCACCGTCTGCAAAACGGTCTTGCAAAAGCTTGGAAGAACTGTCACCCATTGTGGAATCAGCCAGCCGAGGGGGCCAAAATCGCAACCAAAACGATCTTGTCCAGCTCATGCTACTTACTGCCTGCGCCTTCCTTAAGGAATAGTTTGCGCCATTTAGAAGTTATCCGTAAGTCACCAATATGTTATTCGTGTTTACATTGACAAGGTACGGCCATAGGTCAATGCGCGGTTTTTCACCCTGGATATGTATGTATCGTCGGTCGCATATAACACCTGTTTCCGATAGGACGTTTCCGGACCACACGTCGGGCAGCTTTTCACGAATCCGGATTACCTCTGAATCTAGGGGCAAAGCGACAGTGGCTATCTAGTATGTTTCGAAATCCAAGTGTCCGCTGGTAGGCTGCGTTGTGAAAAAACCCGTTTAGCGGACCC
>NW_014579024.1:20725-22424 GCF_000485595.1 Priapulus caudatus
AAGTCATCCGGAACAGCATAGCATTTACCCTGTCTGTAAACAACCTGGAACTTTATATCCTGTACTGACAGAACCCAGCGCAGCAGTCTACCTGCAAGCTTTTTGGATGAAAAAAGCCAAGCTAAAGCGCGGTGATCACTGTAGACCGTACAAAGCATATTCTCTACGTAGGGCCTGAATCGCTGCAAGGCCCAAATAACCGCCAGGCATTCTTTCTCTGTCGTACTGTAGTTGCGCTCAGCCGGTGTGAGTAACCTACTGCCGAATGAGATGGGATTCGTAATCCCACCATCCACCGAGACCTGGGCCAATGCACAACCCAAACCCAAATTACTTGCATCACATGCTAGTTCAAAGGGTCTAGTGAAATTTGGGAATGACATAGTCGTAATCTCAAGCAGTGACTCTTTCAAGGCCGCAAACGCCTTATTCTGTACGTGTGACCACATCCACTCTACCTTATCCCGTCTCAAACGATGCAATGGCTCCGCCATCTCCGAATATCCCGAAATAAATTTTGACACCCACGCGGTCATGCCTAAAAAACGTTCCAATTCCTTCAGATTACGTGGCGTGGGATACGCCCTGATAGCCTGCAGCTTATCCGGGTTTGGCGAAATGCCAGATGCGGATATGATGTGTCCAAGGTACGTCACACTTCGCTGCAAAAACCCGCTCTTTCCCGGATTCACAGTTAACCCCGCTACCCTGAAACAGTCTAGAACCTCACGTAAATCTGCCAAGTGAGATCTCACATCTGGTGAGAAAACGATGACGTCATCAAGATAAACATAACAATTCCGGTAAAGACAGGGGCTAAGAACCCTTTCCATTAATCTCTGAAAACTGCTTGGTCCATTAACTACCCCGAATGGCAAAACGGTAAATTGCAGGAGACCTAGCGGTGAATTAAATGCTGACTTCTCCCTGGACTCCGGAGACAAAGCCATCTGCCAATAACCAGAGGTCATATCTAGGTTGGAATAGACAGTTGAACCATGCAGCGAGGCAAGAATGTCGTCTATCCTGGGCAGGCTATAAGCATCGAATTTAGTTACCTTGTTAAGTTCGCGGAAATCAATGCACAGACGGTATGTTCGATCCTTCTTATGCACCATTAAGACAGGGCTGCACCATGCCGAAAAAGAGGGCTCAACAATACCATCTTGCAACATGCAATCCACCTGGTTATTGAAACTTTCCAGCTTGGGTCCAGCCATTCGGTACGACTGTTGACGGATTGGCGAAGCGTCGCCTGTATCAATCACATGACTGTACACCGTCGTAAACCCTGGTTTATTAATGAGGACATCGGCATATTGACAAAAAATGCGATCGAGGCCGTCCGCCACAGGCTGTGACCCACTGTCATCGTGCCCCGAAAGGGAAGTCTCAACCGACTTCGCGGGGGGAGTCTCAATACACTCCATGGAAGGAGTCTCAATACACTCCACGGGGGGAGTCTCAACAAACTCCGCGGGGGGAGTCTCAATGCACTCCACGGGGGGAGTCTCAATGCACTCCATGGAAGGAGTCTCAATACACTCCACGGGGGGAGTCTCAACAAACTCCACGGGGGGAGTCTCAATGCACTCCACGGGGGGAGTCTCAATGCACTCCACGGGGGGAGTCTCAATACACTCCACGGGGGGAGTCTCAATACACTCCACGGGGGGAGTCTCAATACACTCCACGGGGG
>NW_014579024.1:28912-50094 GCF_000485595.1 Priapulus caudatus
AAGGTGCTACTTCCTCCTGGGAGAACCCAATAGCGGGGCTGTAAAATGTTAATGAGAATACATGAACAAACGTTAATTTAACGTTGCCAAGACCCAATACAATAATGTTATGCAGGGGTAGAAAAGAGAAAGTCTGTACCGTCCCGTACCGCACAGGGCGCCCCCCCCCCGACCGCCGTGGGTATGTACGAGGTGATGTATGAGGTGACTCCCGAGGCTCTCCCGCGGCTCCGGCCACCAGCGTTGGCTCTTCCTCTTCATTCAGTTGAGGATGAGCTGAGACTCCGGCGACCATGGTCTCGTCCTCATTGCTGCTGGAAACGGCGTGTACGAGGAGAGACGGGTGTGGGAGAAGGAGAGCGGTTCACCGGGGAAGAGGAGCGACTACGGCGTGGGCAGGCAGGGGGAAGGGTAGGATCCCACCGCACAAATACCCCCCTTTACCCTGTAGGAATTGGCGAGAGCTCTCGGAATCATAATAATTTACATATTCTTTAAAACTGGAATAACCCGGGTGCCAACAGTCAAGAAGGCACGACGGCAAAAAACGACGAAGATGGCCTGAGCCACCCTCGCCACACTCCACAAGCTCAAAGATGGTTCCAAATGTAGACGCTGCTGCACAAAGTACTAGCACCTCGAGCCCTGAATCAAAATCATTTTCTAAACAATCAATCATATTATACAATGTCAAATATTTTCCCGGACAATATGTGTTGAGCACCTGAAAATAAAGCTTAACCACTTTAATTACTGCATTCATTCCCACTCCATCAAACACAATTGTTTATTTTGCAGTTTGTGACTCCCTAATCTAATTACTAATTAATTAAGTGATTAAGAAGTGTCTGACTCGAAGACAATTTGTAGTCAATTCCCTCTTTAGCGGCAAAATTCCTTTACACACGCTTTATGTAAAACTGTAATTTCTATAAAGTGTAGACTGTAGTAATAGATACGATAAATTTTGAGTTTGTGCGATGACATACAGCATATATGTATGCACCGTGTTAGATTCGGTGCGCGTTGTAAGAATCGGTGTTACGGGAATCGAATCGTGATTATACATCCATGTACAATAATACATAATTAGAGTTTATAGGAGATGATAAATTCTCCACATTTTTTATAATCACTTTACATATAGGTTTTACTTTTACTATTATAGATGAATTTGTGCGATGTTACTGTTAGATTCGGTGCGCCTTGTGCGAATCATTGTTGTTGGTGGCCCCGGACGCTGGCCCTGCTGGCTCGGCGAGAACGGCGGCCGCGGCGGCCCGTAGGGGGAGCCAGGCTGCTGCTGCCGCGCTGCGGACCACTGCTGACGTGGCGCCCCCTAGAGGATGCCTGTCGCTCCCATTGCATCCATCCTTTCTGAACGCAGAAACAGGGAAGTTACACACACGCGAGTCGCACAAACCAATAGACAAGCCTCAAAAGGCCAGATAGTACTTCACATCCTACTGCATATATAATGCTGCATCCCATGACAGTGAGTGTGGCGTGAGTACGTAATGAACTTGCTACGCACAGTACGCGTGTTCATGTGTTAACATATAGCTAGTGACGGTGGCTCCTGCTACCAGACTGCTGTATATAAGCGCCGCACGTGCGGCAGTCGCTCTCTTTACATCATGTAAGCAAGCCACACTGACGTGTGAATAAACAGCTCCTAAGTTACTCACAATCTTACACGTTTATATAACGCAACATGGTGGCAGCGGTGTTAACAGCTGTTGGTTATCTTCTTATCTGGAGGTAATTCAGCAGCGTTGACCCAGTAAACAGGCAAGACTGTGCAAGCCAGCTAAAACGGGATTCACACATGCAACGAATTCACGTGAACACGTCGGTGTCGGGAGCACTATACCGTGATTGAACCACCAGAACCGTTCGATTTCTCTCAGCCTAACTCATAAACCAGGTGGATAAAGTGGTGGTGGAAAAATTGGTGGAACCAATCACTATAATTTACGTGGGCAGTTCAACTCGTGAATGATAATTTCATATACTAATGTAAATGCGCGCGAATACAAGAACTACACAAACATTCAATGTTTCGTGAACACATAATTTGTCAGAAAGGTAGCCGGCAAAATGACAAGAAAGTGCGACAACAGCAAAAGTGCGATTTCAACAGCAACTATACGAATAATTAGGTGTTCTACACATATTGTTGATGTTAATTATGTTAATTATGTTAATAGGCCGAATAGGCCGAAGCCATATCCGCCGCGACACTCCACGAGTTCAAAGAAGATTCCGAAGACGGATGCTGCCGCACAAAGCACCAATGCCTCGTGCCCTGAATCAAAATCATTCTGCACACAATCGACCATATTATACCTTGTCAGATATTTACCGGGACAAAGCCACTTACACACCTGAAAGTAAAACTTGCTGTACATCTTCACCTCATTAATTACGGCATTCTTTCCTCTCTCATAATCATTGCTATCCGTCCCAATCGCTCCTAAATTAATAACCTGTGACAGGCGGACGCTGACTCCCTCCATAAACGCCCATGGCTCTGCGTTTTCACGCCGGGCGAAATGGTTATTGCTGGCGCGGCGACACACCATTGAACACCATGGGTCGACCTCTATCTGCTCGCACGAAGCGCAGGGCCGTTGTGTCCTGGAGATAAAATGACAAGTACTTAAATAATTGATGACAGTGATGGTAAAAATTTAATGCTTAAAAGTTCAGTAAACTCTAATATAATGATGGGGCAACTGAACTGACGCACGGAGGACGCCAACCAGGATTTTGAGCTCCGGAAAATGGTCGCGCGTGAGCACCGCCAGCTCCATCATATTGTATATTGACTATTATTGTATCTTGTATCTTCGGTCCCTCTCTTGTCACGTCTCGATTCAACTCTTGTCACGTTACAATGGCCGCCCCCTTTCCAATTATCTCTGAACTAATCTAAATGGAATATATTTGTGATATTTAAATTATTAGGTTAAAAATGTACTTCCCGTTTGTGCAAGGTATTTCTTAGAGGTCTTGACTTTGCTAGTGGTCAAATTCTGGAGTTGTTCACAGAATAAATCACTTGAAGAAAACACAGTAGCCTTACTCCCACGGAGACCGAAGTAAACACGTCCATTCACCTCGGCGGCGGTGGCGCTACTAAATTTCCTTTTTAAAAGAGTATAAATAATTTTTGGCTTACACCGTTGCCATTCGTCAACTGACGTTACTAGTCTACTATACGGGTGTACATATAATTGTGCTCAAAGTGCCTCGTGCCCTGAATCAAAATCATTCTGCACACAATCGACCATATTATGCTTTGTCAGATATTTACCGGGACAAAGCCACTTACACACCTGAAAGTAAAACTTGCTGTACATCTTCACCTCATTAATTACGGCATTCTTTCCTCTATCATAATCATCACTATCCGTTCCAATCATTCCCAAATTTAAAACTTGCGAAAGGCGGACGCTGACTCCCTCCATGAATTGCCATGGCTCCGCACCCTCCCATCGCTCGAAGTGGTCAGTGCTGACGCGGCGACACACGGGGGTGCACCATGGGTCCAGCTCCATTTTTGCACACTGTGCAGGCCCCTCTTGTAGATATCAGACCCGGAGCTCTAGAGATGGCGTCAAGCCTGCAGGCCCTTCTTGTAGAGATCAGACCCGGAGCTCTAGAGATGGCGTCGAGCCTGCAGGCCCCTCTTGTAGGGATCGGACCCGGAGCTCTAGAGACGGCGTCGAGCCTGCAGGCCCCTCTTGTAGAGATTGGACCCAGAGCTCTAGAGATGGCGTCAAGCCTGCAGGCCCCTCTTGTAGAGATCAGACCCAGAGCTCTGGAGACCGCATCAAGCTTGCAGGCCCCTCTTGTAGAGATCAGACCCAGAGCTCTAGAGACTGCGTCGAGCCTGCAGGCCCCTCTTGTAGAGATTAGACCCAGAGCTCTAGAGACGGCGTCAAGCCTGCAGGCCCCTCTTGTAGAGATCAGACCCGGAGCTCTAGAGACGGCGTCGAGTCTGCAGGCCCCTCTTGTAGAGATCGGACCTGTAGCTCTAGAGACGGCGTCGAGCCTGCAGGCCCCTCTTGTAGAGATCAGACCCGGAGCTCTATTGTAGCCTTGCCTAGCACCCGGCCTAGCGCCGCTAAACGCAGGTCTGTCTCGAATCGCGTCGGGTCGGGTCTGCAGAGGGACGGGACTCCTACCGCCACTAACCAAGCCACCCTGAACCTGTATGGAATTATCACTGTGATATCTGCGATCCTCACGTCTAACAGTCATAAAGTTATCTGCAATCTGTCCAGCACGAGCCACAGAACCCACTTCAGTCTGTCGTAAATGGTGTCGGAGATCATCATTCCGTATGGTAGAAATAAACTGATCAAGCAGTACCGTCTCTAAAACCCCGTAAAACTGCGCAATAACTCCTGAGGAGGTTTAAGCCACCTATGAAAATAGGTTTGCAAACGTCCCGCAAATTCCTGAAAAGTCTCATCTAGTAATTTTTTTGCTGTTTTAAAATTAACTCTATACGTCTCTGAAGTCAGATTATACGATGCGAGTATAGCTGCTGTCACTAGCTCGAAGTTCTGTCTGACGTCATCTGCTAAACGAAATAAGCATTTCTGAGCTCGCCCCGATAGTAATGGCTAGAAGCTCTAGATGGCTCTAGAATAGCCGTCCACCGATCTCTAGGTTTGCTCTGCGCTATACATAGTCTCTCAAATGTCTGTAAGTAACAGTCAATGTCATCCTCCTGTGTCATCTTATGCATGCCCCCTAACTTATACATTGATGAGCTTGACTCTCTATGCCCAGCGTCTGCTACCGCTCCTCGATCTGCAAGTAACTGTCAGAAAAGCCTGATTTTGCTGTTGTTGTTGCTGTAGCTGTAATGTGTGTTGCTGTTGTTGTTGCTGCACAAACCCCATTATGGCCTGCATCTCTGGTGAAGTCCTTCGCAACCCTCTTAGGAGGCATTGTGTGTGTCTAAATCAGTACTTACATAAACGGCTGATGCAACCTGACTTGCTCTCCGCAAAATCAAGTCCCAACCAAAAGTTGGCTTACCTCACCGTTGTGTTATGTACATATATCTCGTGTTCAAATAAGAAAAAGAAAAATAAATGTAATCCCTTCCTGGTTTTATATCAAAAAAATCCTATAGCGGGCAGAGACCCCCAAAATGCGCAACCATGCAAGCAATCAATACCCTGAATGCAATGTCAATGACACGGAATACGCGAAAATAAACGCTCAAAACATGCCAAAACCAACGAAATACACGACTCATAATACTACTGTAATATGCCTTACTGCGCCACCTACTGAACAACTATCGTACCTATATCTCCCTATCTACCGTTAGTACCGTTGAAAGCTAATTCGCTACCATCCGCGACTGACTGCAAAACAACAACGCTCAAACACGACGGAGGTGTTGAGTAAAGTGAATACACGAGTCTGAGCGACAAACACGCGGGCTTGACACTCAGCTGACAGACCTACTGTACGTTCACAGCAGTCTCCCTAACGACATGCGCGATGCAAGTCGAAAGAACTATGCAGTCTACCATTGTACGCTACGTGCGCCATACAATACGTCTCCTAGCTTATCAACGAACACGATACGATACGCATACTGGAAAAGGTACTTAGCTTGATGTACAGCTTGTTGTCCAGGGCCTCCATTCTACGTACGCGACGAACCAGTTCACATCACTACTATCCTGTCGACTGCGCCAAAATGTAAGGGTTGGATCCTTACACGGTCGGTGTCCTGGCCGTCTGGTAGAATGAAGCTGTCTATACAGAGGTCCCGCCGGTCTCCTTACCAGAACGGCAGGTGGGGCCAGATGCTCCATGGGGTGGGCTCCCGCCCGTCCCCTCACCGCGCCAGGGTGGGGTCTAGGGATGACCCTCGTGGCCTTCCTCCTGCGCCCCTGTTCCTCGCGTTCTCGCCCAGCTCCCCTCTGGACGTGGTGGCGACGAGGAGACCTCCGTCTCCTCTCTCGTGTCGCTGGCGCCGGACTGCGTCTCCTCGCGGCATCAATAGGCGCCTGGCTCCTCCTGGCCACCTCTGTTGCCGCTACCAGGATAGCAGGCCAATCCACACTCGTGGATGTCGGGGGAACTGCTGCCGGTTGGTCACGGCCGACCGCAGCTCCCACTTCCCTCCTTGGCGCGGCGTCCCTCTCGCCGGACCGCTGACTGGCGCTCTCTCCTCCGGACGGCTGCCTCCTCTTCTTCTTCTTCCCCTGCACGATCTCCCAGGCCGGGGGCGACAGCAGCAGTGCGTCGGAGAAGGGCATCTCCGGCCATGGCTCGCCCAGCTCCATTGGGCTTCCAGGCGGCACCTCCGCGAGCAGGTCCTCGACGTCTGCCACCGTCGTTTCCTGCTCTGCCCCAGCGTCCAGGTGGTGCTCGCTCCCGGATGGCCGGCTCTGCTCCTCCTCTCCACTCAAGACGGCCTCCATGCCCGCTCAGGACACCCGCCGCACGGCTGCAATAGTAAACAAGGAGGGCAACACGCCCGTTAGCTTTCAACCGTGCCTGTCTCACACCTGCCAACTGTTACGTATTGCCCGTAATTTGTTACGGACGCGAGTCAAAATTACGGTGTTACGGACGACCTCGAAAAATTACGGACAGCAAGAAATCTCTGAAATTTATATTTTTTAATGCAAAAAAAAGAAATAAACACAGTGTAAAATCAACTATTATCATGTAACATGACTACTGACTGCAGGCCCCTCTTGTAGAGATCGGACCTGTAGCTCTAGAGACGGCGTCGAGCCTGCAGGCCCCTCTTGTAGAGATCAGACCCGGAGCTCTGGAGACCGCGTCGAGCGTGCAGGGACCTCTTGTAGAGATCAGACCCGTAGCTCCGGAGATGGCGTCGAGCCTGCAGGGACCTCTTGTGGAGGTCTGACGAGATCTGGCAGATGGCTCTCGACCTGCAGCGAGAGCCATTGTCTGCATGACGCTCTGGCAGACGGCTGTCGACCTGCAGGGAAAGCCATTGTCTGCAGGACGCTTCGGGAGAAGGCAATGGATCCTCGCAGACTTTGCGTTGTCCTGCACAGTCAGCCCGGGAGAGCCGGCATGGGCTTTGTTTATTGTCATAGCATAGCAAAGGGGGATAGGGAATTGTAGTCTTTTAAATTGAAATGGAAGATGTGATGTTGAAGGGATGGATGAGTGGTATGCGTGGTATGAATACGGTTTTGCCAGTTGCTGGTCCATGTAGGATGACGACGTCTATGACGTTGGCATGGCAGGCTGTGACTCGACAACCTGTTCCACTGGTGATGTTGGGTGAGTCTAAAGATCTGAGGACAATGATGGGGGAACCAAGTTTAAGAGTAAGTTGTTGTGGTGGTAAGCCTGCGGTATTAAGGGAATTCAAGAAATCCACAGGGACAATGGAATGGACAGCTTCGTTGACAGTTAGAGTTGAGTCCGACAGACCTTTCCAAAAAAGTGACGACTCAAATTTTGTTATTAGCATTGTTGTAAAAAGAATAGACCAAGATCGTAAATAAAGTCGAGAAATAGAAATTAGTCTTCCTAAACAATATTTTTCTATCATTTTTTCATCAAAATATGTATCGGGGTTTAAAGTTCTAGAAAATGAACACATTGAATGATAGTTTTGGTGTTTTTGACTTTAAAAGAAATTTTTAAGTAAAAAAATGTTTTTTTACTTTCCGACCTACCCTTTAAAAAAATTGATTTGGAATCGTAAACAGCGATTTTTTTATTTTATGCCTAATATCGAATTATATGATAATTATATCAGCAGTTTGTAAGAATTGATATTAGAATTGAAATCCCCAATATCAGCAGTTTGTTTGGTCAGCAGTTGATAATCACTGTCTGTGGGGCTGTCTGGGGGTTTAACATGTTTTGCCAACAATACATAATTCATGCAGGAATTAGTGACAATTGGCAGGAATAATGCCATTTATTGACTGGGCAAACAACCTACGAACTATGATTGTTATTCAAGATTGTTATTGATATTTCTTAAAACCTACCTTAGGTGCAGGAGATAAAGGTATATTAACTTGTATTAACACAGCTACAAAGTTTTCGGCGTCAAACTGAACCGAACGTGAAGATGTGGTGAGCACATTGTCGTGAAGAGCCTCATTATGGATTTTGGGATATCCCAGGGGAGTCCCATGAGGGAAATTCCTTAACTTAAAAATAACTTAGCTAATAAAAATTCGCTGTTTCCCTTTGGTAGTATACATTTTAAATTAAATATATTTTAAATATGCATATATTTAGGATGAAAGAAAGAAGTTGCGCACCTGGTGAGAAATATATGATTTTATTTTATTTCCGCGGCTGTCGAGTTTCAAACTTTCGACCCCTAACGTAACCTGTATGTTACAGGCGGTTCCGGTTCCGCTTCACTACACTTCACCGCCTGTACCACTTGCTTCTTCAACCCGCTTCGCGAGGCAAGAAATCGTTGCGCCCAATCAGAGAGCTGTAACGGGCCAATCAGCCAATCAGTGAGCAGGCTTTTGCCTGACGTCATTTCTCCAGTTATTCAAGTTGCCTGATCGATAACGAGGCTTGCGAAACGCCAGGGTTTAGCTCGCGTACAGGCGGTAGATAGTGTAGTGAAGCGGAACATACCGCCTGTATCATACAGGTTACCCCTAACGTATTAGGCAAGCGTGCTACCACTGCGCCACAGCGAAAGCTGGCAACGACGCGTACTGCGTTGGTTAATGGTAGTGAGTAGTCACGTCGATCGATACAGCGGTATGGTATCGGTACACCAGTGTTAAATAAAACGACTTAAAATTCAACTTTATCGTGTTTTCATCATTGCAAAAGTGCGCCTATATTACTCTATGAGTAGTAATGCATCGTTTACAGTCAAGCAATTCGAAATCATGCGAGCAGATTCAGAGAACATAGGTAACAAAGAATGGGCTGTTCCCGTTTATAGTATAGATGAATTGTATATCGTACTATATAACAAAATGAATCGTCATCCGTCACTGACCGACTTTCCAACGACAAAACGGACAAATTGCCAGTAAGTCTATTGATCATGAACAGAAGTTCTAACT
Source organism: Priapulus caudatus (assembly GCF_000485595.1). Lineage (NCBI taxonomy): Eukaryota > Metazoa > Priapulida > Priapulimorpha > Priapulimorphida > Priapulidae > Priapulus > Priapulus caudatus. Next base: position 37,996 of record NW_014579024.1, read on the forward strand.
TAGGTTACAGTTCCTTACCACTAGATTTACATGGCGTCCGTTTCACATGTCAAAATAACAAAATCCATACCCTTATAAACTATGTGATTTACTGTACAGGAAAATCGGTACATACTTATCTGTCAGTGATTAGCGGAGTGATCGGTTTGCCAATGAACTGTCTTCGACCGTCTATGTATTTCTTTGTATTTCTGTATTAAATAAAGTAAGAAAAATTGACTCGCGCATGCACACATATTTATGCTAGTAATCTAGTACACATCTACATACACCTTGTAGTACACATAGTAATTAATCTAGTAATCTGTAATAAATCTATAATATATAATCTATAATCCACAGCATATCTAGTAATCAATCAAGTAATCTAGTATCTCTAGCAATCGAGCTGTTACTCGGTCACATATCACGTTATACATCTGCAACCAAATGAACCAATAGCCATAGCAGAGTGATACCAGTAGTAGATAATACCTTATTATAAAATGACTTTATTAAGATCCCCCGAAATTCTTCGTGACATCAGGCTATTTCCAAATGCAACACAACTCTGTAGCTCTGAAACTTGTCTACACATCGCATGTCTACAGTTTGGATGATCACGACCAAATACTACGCATCGAAAGGGGACATTAAACCCGTATAATAACTAGGATGTGATTGCTCAAGTTAGGATTATGTTTAAGGTGAAGGTTAGGGTTAGGATGAGGGCTAATAAAAATTGTCAAATACCCTTCAAACTGAGAATGGGCAGGGCACGGGCAGGACAGGAGCGAAACAGGCAGGGCGGGGCGTGAACGAGCCTTTGAAAGGGCGGAAAGGCGGCGCTTCGGCAAGCAGTGGGTGGTGCGTGGGTGAGCTAGGGGCAGGAGCAGCGGGTGGGTGATGCAGGGCATCTCTATGCACCTTGTCGGCGGCGGCCATCAGCTTATCAGCCATCCTCTCAAGGTTGGGCGACTTGGACGTGTAGATGTAGAATAGAATTTCTATTAGCATGGTGTAAAGGAAATTAATCATCTCCAACAGCACCTCAGATTCCATGTTCATGATGTTTAAACGACTCGTTGCTCTCCATCCCGTCTTCAAACGTTCCAAAAAACACGGGCGACCGCGCTGAAACAACACAACACACAACCGAGACGCATCGTAACTATGGAGACGTGCCTGACGAGAGAGTATAATTAATTATTATTGGCTTTTGGTGATAACTGATAGGTTGGTGATATCTACTTCTGGTGATATGTTGTCTTGTCATAGCCTTGTCCACGAAGATACTGAAGATCAACACCATATTCCTTTAGACTTGTTTTAATCACATTTGCCAGACCTCTTCCTGTAAGGTCATACACAGGTACAAACTGCAAAAAGTCTTCACGAATATGAAGCTGTTTGTCCACATACCGTGCACACAGCGAAAACTGCTCGATGTTAGACACGTCTGTAGTTTCATCGGCCAATATAGCGAAGCACTTGGAAGCATTAATCTGTTCCACTATTTTATCTCTGATGAACGTATTGCAGCACCCAACAATTCCATTTTGAATTCTAGGGCTTAAGTAAGACGCATTTTTGCCACAATTTTCGAGGTGGCCCTTCAAGTCCTGGTCACCTGTCTGTACTCGATAACGAAGAAGGGCTCTAAAATTCCCTTCATTCGAAAGTGACTCCTCTATATCGGTATCAATCGTGCCAGAATCCCTATGACCTCTGAGCGCAAGCCCCTGTCTTCCACATAGTATGACCGTATCAATGATGGGCCGAACTCTTTTGCGATTTTCTTGCACCTTCTGAGCAGCCCTATTAAGTTGATATTGAATTGATGTTTCCTGTGCATCAGCTACTTTCAGTAGGCGTTCTGCGCTTTCCACACATCCTTTGTGGTAATTATGTCTTTCATGAGTCTTGAAATTCTCAATGGCTTTGATCCAATTTGTGTACGGCTCCTTTACCAGTTTTCCAAGACGCTGGCCTCCGGCATTCTCTGGCACGAACAAAACACAATACTCACAAAATGCAACTTTTGTTGATGCACTGTAAGCCAGCCAATTCCAACATTGAAGCCATCCATGCTAGAACCTAAGGTTGCGTTTCTCAACTGGAAAAGGATGGTTTCGGTCTGGTACCCAGATATGACGAAGTAGTCGTACTCGTTTATTCTTGTCAAGCTGTGATGTGCAAAAAAAGATTTAATGATTACAGTATATGACAGTAAGCACACCAAAAATAAATTGTATAAAAATATTAGTATTCGTACGGTATCAGCAAGTTAATGCGGCAATTAATTCAAAGCAACAACGCGTTTTGTGTTGCAACTTGCTTCTCTAGTAGCATGCTGAGAAGCAATGTTCATGTCATTTATGGCATAATGCTTGTGTGTAGACCGTAGTAATCCCACTTATTTTTTCTCATGATATATTTTTAAGACTTGGAAAGTGTTTCGAAGTTATACTCGCCCTCTAAAACCCCTTTAGATTGATAACTTAGTTGAAAGTCATTAAATAACCCGATTTTGTTGTTGTTTGTTTGTTTTTGAAAGTCAAGATCAGTACGTCACCTGTTTCAACAACAGAAGACCTCGTGTGAACATGGGGCGAGGCTGGTCAAGTCGGACTCCACATGTTGCATACATTTCCTTGCCATCTGCTATTGGCAGACGAATGGCCTCTCGTGACAGGAAACCAAAGAGCTCAGTCTTGTTTTGATCCACACGAAGGAAGGCCTTCCAGTTCTTAGGCATGACGGTAGAGGGAGCCACTCTCTTCCTGATGCTCTTGCCCCTCTTCTGTCTGGTCGTGCCTTTCAGGCTGTCAGGTAGATATACATCCCAGACGAGGTCGAGTCTGTTGACCTTTTCGAGTTGAGTGGAGATGTAAGGTGCAAAGACTGTGTTCACATACTCTTCAAAGGTCTTTGCCGTTACAGGATTGAGCATTTGAACAATAGCTGCCCCGTCAAGGATTGTGGCATCAACCCCAGGTGTGCTTGTGGTTTCGGGTTGGTCCGATTTCAGGCAGTGTAGTAGATCTGCTTTGACTCCAAGGCGCAGTTTTCCTCCTGTTGGTAATGCTGGTTGGGCTGCCTGGTTCTCGTGGCAGAAGAACTGGTCCAGATCCCCATCACGTGATTGACAGGCAATATACAGCCTCGAGAAGAGACTACAGTCACTCTTCACTGCGGCGAGTTGGATCTGCTGCTTTGATTGAGTCTTTATGGTCTGTGGCCGACTGAAGAGTGGCGACTTGTTCTTGGGCAGTGTTTCTGTAACTGGCTTCGTACATAGTTCCAGTTTTTCTTCCACAAACTTTGTGTACTGCTCCTCACCAAGTGACTCACAGTTTCTGCCACTGGGGTGTCCATTGTCTCTCGTGTCAAGGACCAGTAGATCTTGAGTGTTCCCTAGGAAGGGATTCCCCATCTCTTCAAACACTGCTATAAGTGCTCTGACAGCCTTTATAAAAGCTTCTTGTGTAGCGTTGAATGTACGTTCGTAGACAGTAGCTCGTAGATAGTAGACGTAACGATGATGTAAACGGTAAACGACTTATAGCTTTATTCTAAACACGAACAGTGACAGTGTACACATACCAACTCCTAGGCGGGGTCTCTCCCGTTTCTCTAAAACTGCTCTCTTTTAAGCTGTGAACGCATGCCCCGCGTTCTACTGGTTTTCCTGATTTATGGCCTGGCTAGTGGTTGCAAGGACGGCTGGGGCCGGACGATTCATTGTTTGGAGTTCGATGCCTCCTTGACCAGTTCTCGGACTGTCATAAAACTCGCTTACTGATTGCCCGTTTGATGCCTTCGGCGCTGTTCTAGGGTCAGGGCGCGGCTGTCGCCGTGCCGTGAGAACAGGCCGTTTGTTCTAAATATGTCGTGCGCAATCTGTTGCACGTCCCTGAACGGTGGTATTCGCCGCGTTCCCACGGTGCGACATTTCTGCATTACACTTGCACTCCAGGTTTCTGGTCATGGTGAAGATGCCCAGTGTCGTGAGCACCGCCAGGTCCTCTTGTCGCCTGCTCTTCAAACTCTGCAATGATCCTGGCTATTTCTGGCCCTGCCACCATCCAGCGTCTGAGTGCCCCAGGGTTTCCTGTTAGTCCAATAGCTCCACCAGACCCTTTGACCACAGCGTTGTTCTGTTCATGACATTGGTCAGTTGCCATGGCATAGAACTTGTTGCTGGTCTTGTGTACCACAAACTTCCCAGACTTGAATTCTGCTAGGACATCTGGGTGCTTGTCAATGAGGTTCATCATATCACGGATGTGTACAGAAAGCCACTTGGAATAGTGAGTGTGATCTAAGGCGAACATCCAGGGCATGATCTGTGTCAGGGATTCTACATAGAGCTCAAAGTTCCCTTCACGAAGTGATCGGATGTACAGCAGCAAGAGAACCTCCAGTAACAGGGTCTTGAGCCAGTAGTCAAAGTGCACACTGGCCTTTGCTCGCTGTGTGCACCACTCCGCAAAGACCTGATTATCTGGCTGTGTGGTGTTGCCATCATCCGGTGTGCAGTCTTTACTCTATGCCTGCTGGAGTAGTGTGTGGAGGGTTGCAGATGTGACTTGGTGTGCATGGCGGGTCTTGGTAACATGGCTGGCTCGAATGAAGGAATCTGCTGTTCCAGAGCTGGCAATGTCGGCCTGTACCAGGGCGTTCGTCCAACCGCTGTCCTCCAACCAGTCTCCCAGCAGCTAAAACACAACACAAATTATGTTAATGATGTTCAGATTGTACGACACTAGCCTCTGCCTGACACAATGTACATAACACTCAGCCAACTATTTCAGTTGCCAGATACACATGCACAGAACATTGGTGAAATATTGTTGCTGTTACTACTACATGTACTGGTATCTCATAGGTACTACACCGGCTATTACTGTATATCATGGAACTTGCCTTCAACACACTCATCTCGATATGCAGACCGCCGAACATGGTCACAAAGTGATCCTCTCCACGTGTGGCTGGCCAGGTCCACTGTATTTCCTTGGCAAGGGCGAAGAGTGGCTGATCAACAGCAAGTACAGGTACTTGTCCAGGGTTCAGGTGCTGAATAGCTGCCATGACGATGGTCATGGAATGTCTTATCATTGCCACCGAGTGTGTGCTGTCTAGGAACAGAGGCAACAGTGCATTGATCGCGGCAGGTGGGATCACTGCTTGCTAGACATCGGCATGGTAGGCAGACCATGACACCCATTCATCTATGGATTGCTTCTATAGAGCTGTCTCCACTGTCCTCAGCCACACATTCTCTTCTTCCACGGCAGCTTTAGCAGCCAGGAGGTCGTGAGGCCTTGCCGGACGTTGTACAGCCGGTGCAGTGAAGTGCTTCGTCTTTGGCAGCAGGTGGCACACTTGTGTACACTGATGGCAGAGGTGCTACCGACTTGGCGGAAGAGATGTCTTGCCCAATCACCACTACACCACGGTTGAGTTCGCCATTCGTGTGTGATGGATGTTGCATTAGGGAGATACCTGTGCCATGAAAAGAATCCTTGGCTGTCGCAGAGCTGGGTTATGATCAATATTATCGACAGCCCCAGTAGTGAACAGTTCCTGGCGCAGCTTGGGTGGGCAAACAACTTCTTCCATGTTGAAGCGCTGGCAGACACCATTGGCAATGTCTGCTGTGAGCTGTAGTAATCTATCATATGACACACACATCCCTAGGCTGAACAGTGTGTCAATCAGACCTCTGCTCCTGGTCACAGCGTGAATCTTGAGGGACAAGTAGAGTGGGAGTGGGGTTTCTCTCTCGCGGCTGTGGCGCACTGAGGTTGGCTCCACACTGCGTGCATGCTTTACACTGTTGAACGCCAGTAGCTGCGATACTGTAAGAGCAGCCGTTGTGGTGCTTGTGTTGGCCAACTGAGTCTGGTGCTTGATGTTCGCCCCGTCGAGGATCATGTTTACCAGAGCAAGGAGGGATGGTGTCACAGAATCTTTCTGGCAGTCAGCTTGGAACGCACCGTCAAAGGTGAACCTGGTCTGAAACATGTCTCTACGTACTACCTGTGCTGCTCTTACTAGGTGCATGGCATCACTGTCATGATCACAGGCCTTCTTCAGGGCGGGACCTATATCTTTCTCAAACAAGAGAAGTGTGTCTCGACCCTGAGAATGGGCTCTCAGATCAGGAAGCACAGAAAGAAGTCTGTCCTTCAGTCTGGTTGTGTGTATTCTGTTGGTTACCGTGGCACCCAGCTGCTCCAATCTCTTCATGTAGAGGTTAGCCACGTCTGAGAGTTTAAATACAAGGGAATTGTCCTCATCTGCATGCATGTCCTCCATGAATACCACCAGCTCAGCAAAGGCTATGCCATGCAGACGATCCGCATCCTCGTCCTTGAGTGCGGCTGGTCTCATTTTGTTGTATGATGCACGGAGACAGTTGCGATGGTATTTTGCCTCGATGGCAATCATGTCTCCTGATGACAGCTTGGCCAGCAGTTCAGTGTCCCCCAATTCAGTGGCTCATCTCCGAACGTTTTTGTCAATTTCCTTTGTAGCTGCTTCGTGCAAGTCTGCAGTGCCAGCTGGCTTATTACAAAAGAAACAGATAGGCTCGGTTGACTGTGGACGGCGGTGGCTAGCTGCTGATCGTGTGTGCACGATTGGAGTACCGGTACTAGATTGCTGTCCTAAAGCTGATTCTGCTCTGCTCTGCTGGTCAAACATTTTTTTGTTAAACTTTAAACGACATTTCTTGTGCCACTGATCACTGTGTGTCCTCAAGGTAGCTTCTACACCATCGCCATCATCCAGTCTGTTCACGTTGAGTTCCATTGGCATGTGCCGAAGTCCCTTGAACTGAAGGAGGTCTTCTATCTATGATGCATAGCCACTACCACTCGGTTTCATGGTTGATCTTAGCACTGCAAAGGTTCATCTGTCTCTGCTTGGCAAAGAATACAAAGCTCCCAGTTAGTTCTTGGAGGTGGTCTTGATTGCTTGGACGTAGAGGGCTGAGCTGGGTCTATGAGGATATGACGCTTTGCCATAGTGACGATCAGGTCTGGGATGCTTGTATCTTGGCTTTGATCATCAGGCAGGGAATCCTGCAACACACAAGTTATACAACAATTGTGTTAGTACCAGCCACCACAGTTTACATACATTGGCATCAATATTTGATATGTTGAGGTCATTGACCTCTCACTGTCCTCAGAGGTCAAAGCTAGACACCTGTAAATAATCACCAACGCTGTGTGGAATATGTAGACACTTTTATTGGAACACAAATGCATGGTTTGTACATCATAAACATATTTACCATTAACCAATGATGCCAAACATCAATATTTTGATACTTTGAGGTCATTGACCTCTCACGGTCCTCGGAGGTCAAAGCTAGACACCTGTAAATAATTACCAATGCTGTGTGGAATATGTAGACACTTATTGGAACACAAATGCATGGTTTGTACATCATAAACATGTTTACCATTAACCAATGACGCCAAACATCAATATTTTGATACTTTTAGGTCATTGACCTCTCACGGTCCTCAGAGGTCAAATCTGCCTTACCTCCCGATCTGAAAATGAAGCTAATGGCATGTACTAACACTGGTAGAAATTTCATGCTTTAGTCATAATTTGCACAATGCTTATGATATGAGAGATTGTCCGCTGCACTATAATTAAAAATCATTGACTTTACCATCTTCTAAATTGCCATACTGCTGCTTTCTCCCAGAAATCACTAGAAGTACAATCATTATCATTTGATCAATCTTACTTAGATTACTCTTACCACCGCACTTACCAGATTATTCATGAAGTCTACCGCATCGTTTCACAACTGGGCTTCTTCTTCTTCTTCTTNTTTGATGTTAATAACGAGTCGGCCCCGTCTGATTGGCAGTTCTTCATGATTGATAGAGGCTCCATGTTAGACAGTACTATGATGTTCTTTAACGCACTGCTAACCTGTTCAGCCGTTGGGTTGAAGGAATGGCCACTCTTCGCCCTTACAGTTGAAAAGAGATTCTGAAAAAATGTGCATTTAAAAATGAAATAAAGTTCTCATAAAATTTATTTTGTATTATTAAGCTCACTACAGTTAATTTACATTTCCGTTTATTGATAACAGCCAAACATTTCTATTGAAAAATATGTATCAAAGTTCATGCAGCCATTTCGAATTGGATGTCGCCATTAATGGGAAATTACGTGCCTCAATGCAGTCCTGGTTGAATCGACTGGTAAAAACCATCGTAAAACCCTCATCCAGCAGCTCCCTGGTTAGTCTGACAACTGCACGAATAGAGTTGACCAGGCCCCATTGGAATGGCAGTACCTTTCCAAAACTCCAAGACTTGGTCCAGGAAATGGATTCCTCAAGAAACTGTTAGTAACAGGTATTTAAATTAACACTACTTCTAAAAGTCTGTTAATATCATTTTACCAACTAATATTTAGCACCCTAATTTTAGTATTTCCTATAAGTTATTTCCATTATTTTCATTTAAACAGTAAAAATGCATCAAATACCTTAAACTCCTCTGAAGTTACAGAAGAGAGGGGTTTGGAACTTTTCCGATTCACATGCAATGTTCTGGAATTCAATATATCGAAGAGTTTGTCTACTCTTTCAAGAAATGCACTTGTTTGCATGGCTGTAGCTGCCAGTAGGCCTACAGATGCATATGTATGAAGACCTGTATCAGAAAACTTCATATTAGGCAATTTTAGGTCCCCTACCAGAAACCAGAGGGAGTGTCTCATAGAAAGTTATTCAATAATATGCTTGTTTTATTATGCATGTGTGTACATGTTATGCATGCATGTTCTTGTGAATGCACATTTCGAAAAATATTCACTGTTATATATTACTAATTGTAATAATATGACACATCTGATCTTTATATGTACCTGCAGCCACTGTGTGAGACAAGACCTGAACGGCCATCCTCACATTCTGTTTCTTGAACAGGCCAGGGTTGAGGTGCACATCCGTCAGCTTTGGTGCAAGACGCAGGCTCTGGCTCTTGTCTAAGTTGTAGAACTCTACAACGTCTTGCCAGCTGGCCTCTACTCTTCCATTGACCTAATACATTTATTGTGTTGTTTTATATTGCATATATATGGTCATTTAACCTTAGATAAAGGTGCTGTAGTAATAATTTTATAACAGGAAGAAATATAGCTGAAGAATTCGGATATATAAAAATATATTTGACATTATCATAAAATACCTTAACAAAGAGATTTTTCCGGAAGTTGTTCCGGAGACTCTTGAAAAGGTGTGGGATGTCGAATATCACCAGATAATTCCTTCCACTTAGCTCTATGGAAGGGTTATTCTTTGTCATGCCAAGGCATGATAGTGCTGCACGATTCGTTGGTCCCTGATCACACACAACTGCTCTCACCTGTCAAAAAAAAGCTTTTCCAATTGAGCAGTTTAATAACATAATATAAAACGTTACATAGGTTCTATGTATATAAACTTTCTATGTTTATTATCTTGTTATTTAAGGCATGTAAGAAATTTTTGTAGTAAATACATACCTTCAATCCCAATGCTTCCAATTTTTTAACTGACAGCAGTATGTGTCGCTGCAAACTTTTCGATCTTACTGTTGTGCCGACAAATTGAAATCCAATCACCTGGCAGCAAGAATAAAAATAATCTGTTTATATAACATGGGAGGTGATGCACAGAAAATAAAAATCCTGATAAATAGCAATCAATCTTCATATGCAACTTACAATCAATTAATAGTCAATAGATTACCTGCTTCCAGTTCGAACATAATCCTCTAGCCATGAATACGAGGACATGCTTAGCACATGTTCCATCTTCTGCCAATCCTGATACACGATCTCGGTGTCTGTTGTACTGTACAAATTCTTTAATTGACATTTCGTCAAAAACTAACGTGCAGTTGCGATGCTTTTCTTCAAGCTGACTAACTCGCACTTGCAATATTTTGTCGTATGCACCGGACAGGATTCCTGGCTGCAATACAATGATAAGTGATTGGAGGTTTACGTACCTGGGTATAATTGTCAGTTGTTTTAAATTCTGTCATGGGCTTGACAATTACATTGCCAATAGGTAGCTGTTTTGCACAAAATCTCTTAATAGTAAGGTACAGCTATTCATATTTTAATCAAAAATTGACATTTTAATGATTGCTTAACATTATTACATTTTAATGTGTAAAAGGTATACCTCAAAAGTACCAACGATATTGCGAAGGAATCTGAACAGGGTAATCCGAGATGGCAAGTGGAGCAATCTGGCTATCTCCCTGTACGCTGAAGGGCTTCGGTAATAAATGCCGAGGCACAACAACTTAACAGCTTTATTCCACCTTCCAATCTTCCTTCTGCACTTTGAGTTCAGAATTTGGCATTTCAGCAATGTGACCTATAATTAAAATTATATAATTAAAAAATAATGCGGATGACAAAAACAAATACTAGTAACAGAATTTATGTTTAATATGCTAACATATCACTTACCTGCTCCTTTGACAAAAACTGACTGGCCTGTTGCAATACATTTTCTGTTGATGGGTGCGATTTTCTCTGACCTAAATGAGAGAAATTCACCTCTTAAATACACTGTTAAAATTATTGTGCATTATAATTTACTAAACGAGCATGTCACATTTGCCCACATGTCGCAGTCAACTCTAGTTCTTTATCAATTTTATTAATCTCTACCTGTAACAAGCTGCATACATAAGCTATGCCATAGGTTTGTTAACATGATTGAAAATATAAAGCACCTACGTAGTTCCTTTACTTTAGCACGTAACTTCGATATTTTTGATTGCAGTCCTCTAATCACTTTTTTGCAACTACAGCAAGACTTGTCCTGCTTTGCACTTCTTGACATATCCTATACACAAAACGTGTAATATGTATCAATAAATATAACTTAAGCTATATAATTGTACATCGATCCACACCTCATAATATTTATTTATTTAAAAGCCTGTATATAATTATATTGCCAATTCAAAACAATAGGCTATGAGCCATGTATAACAGCACAACGGGTGGAAACTGTAGATATGTTCTACCTCATCAGGGACTGGGACAAGGGACTCCACAGATGCAGAAGGAAGTGGATCGACCTTGGCTCGTTTAGGAGGATGCCGGAGAGGTGTTGTTAGCGGCGGTGGATTTGGGATATCGAATAGAGTGGGAACTGCATTCCAGTTGAGACGATTCTTTTCCTCCTACACATGCATGTATAGATAGTGTACAATAAAATGGTGTTTAGTATGTGTATAAGTGTTACTTATTCGCTTGAGCTGGCACTTCGGCTTGTTTATTATTTAAATTCTGCTACTAATACTGTAATTAGTGAATGTGGAGACTTACATTTGTGAATTGATTATCTTCAAAATGTAAACTGCACATTCGGTAGTACATGTTCAGCTGAGATGCCTTGCGCGTTAAGAAGTGCTTGTCGCCTCTTCTTAAATTTACTTGCCATTTTTTGCACCTGTTAACAGGAATAAGGAATAACAGGTAAAAAACTAATACTAAACATGTTATAGAACACCAACACGAAGGAGAATAGTGTAAAACTCGGTCCTTTCGCCTTAGGGAGGTCTCACTAAATTTAAAGTGACTTGGGAGGCGTATCAAACACGCCTGTATCATACATTATGTGCTACATTATATGTTCCGATTTACTACACTAACGTGGTGAGTAGGCCACTAGCGGCCGTTATGAGCAAACGCGGTTATGTAGCACAATGTGTTAGCTCTACTTTGTAATAATGTTACAGTAGTGCAGTAGATGGTCTTTGTATGCAGTTATTCATTTATTTTGTAGCAAATAAATCGTCTACATATTTGAGTTTAGTAGGAAGAATATTGAAATGGATAATGAGATAAATGTATATAAATAGAAAAAACAAAACAGCGGGAAATTAATATTAACTGCAGAGACTCGAACACCCGCCCTTTCATTCTATAGCTAAACGCTTGTAGCAGGTTTATGTTTTGTATGTTGTTGGATTGAGCAGTAGTTCAATATAATTAATAATAATAATATTTATCATTACCATTAATAATTATCACGTGTCACGGAAATAATTTGCATGTAATTTA
>NW_014579024.1:50478-56413 GCF_000485595.1 Priapulus caudatus
ACGCATTTGGGTTTGTTTTGTTTGGAAGCCGGATATTTTCCCCGTGTGTATATTCACTTGTATACATATCGATAGTGTTTGCGTCGTGATCGGTTACCAATCGTTCGAGTAACGAATTGTCGTAGCCTTTATTAAAGTGCTTTTCAAACGCAACTTATCGAGTGCGATTTTTATTTGGTTACTGTCCCCAACGGGTCACAAAGAAAAAATAGGTGGTGGATGCGAAGAGGACACGCGAGAGTGAGTGTCTAGACTCTCACTCCCGAGATACCGCATATCCATATCGCCACAGCGCAATGGCATATGCGTGCGCGGGGGAGGGGGAGTTAACAGCTGTATACAATCATCTGTAATTCATTTCTAAGGAATATCTACATTGGGCACCCCCTCTAATATTTATAGTACTGCCATAGGCTACAACTGTGCCAAGTTTGATGCTTTTGTCAGCTCTGTAACGATCATGAAGCTAAGGGACCTGACTAAAGTGTTTACAATCACAATTGCATTGAATAACCGAGCATTGCTCGAAATAAGCGTTAGGCGCGTTCACACACAAGAAAAACCCGGCTGCTAAGCCCGCTAATAGCGGAGCTAATAGTGAGCTAATTGTGTCGTTGTTCACACAGGCGGAAATAGCTCGCCGGGTTTTGCAGCCCGCTAATTCGCGCCAGTGTGAACGCACCTGTTGTCCGGCTGTCCGAGACAACCAGAATTTGCGCCGGACAACCTAACCAGTCTGAGACATTGTCCGGTGGACAACCAAGAAAAATGTGACGAAAAACGCACTTTATTTATATTTTTCTGACCGCGAATTGAATTTCTTTCGGCTGTCGATCGGCCTGCATTGCGTCCATAGCTAGTGTTGCTTTGGCCAATAAGTATGCGTATAACAACTCACGTTCGTAGCGACAACAAATTTGACAAGTTTCATCGGCGAGTAAACAGGTAACTACTTATCGATCACTACAAACGCTTTTTCTGATACTTGTTGCTGGTAGATTTGTTGTGGCAGTGATGTAATCGAATCTGCCTGAGAGGTAAACATTGACTAACAGGACCGAGTGTGTCAGCGATAATAGAGGTATTCTATAGTTAGCCATGTCAAACTTATTAAAAATAAAAAATAAAACATGCAGTGAGTCAGGAAGTATAACTGTTCCAGTTGTTAAGAATATCAATTTTGAAACAGACTTCTTAGAGTTGAGAAGAAAATTTTATTTTTTTATACAAAACGGATTCTATTCAAATGACAATGATTAAAGGAGCTTAGGTTTGGATTCTAGACAAAGTTCTGTGTTCCATTGGCATTGATTCAATGAGACCTGGAATACATTTTGCATTCAGTTGCAGCTTGAATTTGTATTTAATGGGTATATACGCAGTGATGGGCAAACTTTTCAGAGCGAGGGCCGCATCAGTGGGCCATGAAAAGTCAAAGGGCCGCACCTTTCAAAATCGGGCGGTGCGCTCTAAGATAATACAACATAGAGACAGCATGGTTAATAAAAACAAACAAATTCATAATCCAGCACAAACAATTTAATGGGAAAAATGTTTCTGGTCACAATTCTGCTTTACAATTCTTTTAAAGTCTGGCACAAGGTTGCTGGTAGAAACTCTCATCACTGCATTTAAGTTTGTGTCTGACACCATGGACCTGTTCTTGGACTTATTTATCTTCATGCAAGAAAAACTCACAGATGTAAGTGGAACCAAAAATAGAGAATAATCTGTCAGCAAAATTTCTTAAACAGGGAAAGCATTGAACAGAGAGTGACTTGTAAAACTCTACTAATGGTAGGGAGTGAAACATTTCCTTCAATGAATGATCAGATTGAATGTCTATCAATTCAAGCTGTAATTCATCAGGTGCTGCATCAACATCAGCAGAGAAAGGAGAAGTTAATAAGTTGAATTTAAGCTCAATCTGTCTGAAATCCTCAAACCTTCTTTCAAACTCTTTAGTCAAACTTCTCAAATGATCCTTAATTTTTGAGCACACATTTGCAGGCACTTAATTCTTTCCCAACAATGAAAAATGGTTGAACTTGCCCTTACTTGCTTGCCTTGAAAACAAAGATAATTTTGCTTGAAAAGATTTGGCATGCTTATACATTTCATGAGCCAAAAGTTCCTTTCCCTGCAATTTCACATTTAGCTCATTCAGCTTTTCAAAAACATCAGCTGCAAACATAAGTTCATATTTCCACTCATCATGCAGTCCATTTTTGTAACAAATTCACAAGCAATCCCTTTCATATAGAGAAAGAGCAGAATTTCTTCTCGTAAGTCCCACACTCGCTTTAGCACTTTGCCAAGACTGAGCCATCGTACATTGTTGTGGTAGAGAACCCCCATGCTCAGCCTCCATATCCTCCAGTAGGGATCTGAATTGCCTGTGATTGAGTGCTCTTGACCTGATGGTGTTTACTACACTCACCACTCGATCCACCACATGCTTCAGGTTAAGTGCAGATTTACGCAGATTTTCTTGGTGCAAAATGCAGTGGAAAGACAAGAAGGCTTGGTTAGGATTGTCTTTTCTAATCTTGTCTTCCATGAGTTTAACCATGCCCACATTTTCCCCACGTAATGCCCGGGCACCATCTGTTGTTATGCTTGTCAATCTATCCCATGATAATGCACTTTTTTCAATTGCATTGACCACACATTCATACAAATCCTGACCGGTTGTTGTATTTTTCATTGATTCTAGTGACATCAATTCTTCGGTGATACGGAAATTCTCATCCACTCCACGTACGAAAATTAGTAACTGTGCAGTATCTTGGATGTCGGTACTCTCACCTAGTGCTAACGAGTAACATACAAAATCTTTACTGGCATCCCTCAGCTGTTGAGTCAACTCCTCACTGACTATTTCTATGCGTCGCACGACAGTCCTCTTCGATAATGAAATGTTTTCGAATTTACCTTTCATTTCCGGGCATACAACACTTGCACAATCCATCATGCATTGTTTTATTAACTCGCCATCTGAGAATGGTTTGTTACGTCTTGAAATTCGGTATGCCACAATAAAACTTGCCTCCAACGCAGTATCGTGAATTGATGATTGCTTCTTAAATAGAGTTTCTTGTTTGTTCAATTTTGCAACATATTCCACAGCCGTTTTCTTCCGTTCTTCATCGGTCATGTTGCGACCAAAATCCCCGTGTTTTGTTTGGTAGTGCCGCTTCAAATTGTACTCCTTTAACACAGAAATCGTCTCCTGGCACAGTAAACACACCGCTTTATTCTTAGAACTGGTGAAGAAATACTTGTGTATCCATTCGTCATTAAATTCACGGCGCTCATCCTCAATTTTACGTTTTTTAGGAGGCATTGTTCGTAGGGTTGGAGAGATCGTGTTGTTGTGCAGACCAAGGAGCTAAATATAACAAGGAGAGGAAGCGGATTGGCTGTGTGCGTTTCGCCTCAAGGGCGCCTTCTCTGGACCATAATTAGCTGAAATGTTAGCTGATAAGCGTTGTCCGGTTGTCCGAGACAACCAGAATTTGCGCCGGACAACCTAACCAGCCTGAGACATTGTCCGGTGGACAACCAAGAAAAATGTGACGAAAAACGCACTTTATTTATATTTTTCTGACCGCGAATTGAATTTCTTTTGGCTGTCGATCGGCCTGCATTGCGTCCATAGCTAGTGTTGTTTCGCGGCTTCTCATTGGTCAGCAATGCCGTGTAATATGGGTGCTTTGGCCAATAAGTATGCGTATCACTACAAACGCTTTTTCTGAAGAGACAAATGACTTGTTGCTGGTAGATTTGTTGTGGCAGTGATGTAATCGAATCTGCCTGAGAGGTAAACATTGACTAACTGGACCGAGTGTGTCAGCGATAATAGAGGTATTCTATAGTTAGCCATGTCAAACTTATTAAAAATTAAAAAAAACATGCAGTGAGTCAGTAAGTATAGCTGTTCCAGTTGTTAATATAATTTTTTTATACAAAACGGATTCTATTCAAATGACAATGATTAAAGGAGCTTAGGTTTGGATTCTATACAAAGTTCTGTGTTCCATTGGCATTGATTCAATGAGACCTGGAATACATTTTGCATGATATATTCAGTTGCAGCTTGAATTTCTATTTAATGGGTATATAGTGATAATTGTAGCCAATGTCATTTAGTATCCAGTCATATGAGTCACACTGCAATAATATTATTATACATCTGAATGATCTGATCATAAGTGGACCAATTGATATATAATAATATTATTGCAGTATGACTCATTAAGTATGAGTGAATACCCTGAAACCTGATGTCTTGCATTGTTTTAACCATTTTTTTTTGCTAATGTCAAGACTCATGCAAAAGAAGATTAACTAGTCACGATGACCGTCCTGATTCATGCAAAGTATTAAGTTTACAGGTTGAAATAAAATAAATTTAAAGATATCACTCCTACAGTATGTTTTTGGGCAGTGGCGTAGTTGGGGGGGGGAGTGGGGATCCATGTTGATCAGAGTTAAAAAAAAGAATTGTTCTACTAAAAAGAGAATTGTCGTAGTCAGAATGAAGGCTGTACATGTACTCAAAGGTGCCGCAAATACCATCTTCTGCGATCTATATTTTCAAAATTGTCTGGGGGAGGACCCCCATACACCCTCCGCCTGTTTTGGAGCATGCCAGTCGGCGCACTTTCGAGCCACGGCGATCTGAGAAGCTGGATAAGCTGATGTTTATCGCGATAGTTCAGCATATTTATATTCATGATGTTTTATGTGCTTGACCTCACAATTGAAGAATAGCACGTGATATGTTTAGATGATAATGTTTATATCTTAAGAACTAACAGCTGATTTGGGAACATGACTAGGGCTCGTTTTTTGCTCTACATCAGCACACATTCGTCAATACATAGTCACACCATGCATTCTCATTCTCTTTACTGATTTGTAGGACAGCCTATATAGGATCTTGATTCTACGTGTGACGAGGCCATATTCGAAGTAAAACACGTGGTCGCAACTTGAGCACCAGGCAGGGGAGAACTCTCACGCATGTGACCAGTACGTGGCAGCCTTCCCTGAAGCACGATGGAATACGTGACAATTCATTCTGGGAAAAAACCATATAAGTGTGATCTGTGTGATACTGCCTTCTCCTGTCTGAGTCATGTGACGACACACATGAGAATTCACACGGGAGAGAAACCGTATAAGTGCGATCTGTGTGATGCTGCTTTCTCACGATCAGGTGATGTGAAGACACACATGAGAACTCACACGGGAGAGAAACCGTATAAGTGCGATCTGTGTGATGCTGCCTTCTCCACTCTGGGTAGTGTGACGACACATATGAAAACTCACACGGGAGAGAAACCGTATAAGTGTGAGCTGTGTGATGCTGCTTTCTCCTGTCTGAGTTTCTGTGAAGACCACACATGCAGAACCCTCAACACACGGGAGAGAAACCACTATAAAGTGTGAGCTGTGTCTAGATGCTGCCTTCTCCCTGTCCTGAGTTCTGTGAAATACACACATGAGAACATCACGACGGGAGAAGAAACCATATAAGTGTCGAGCTGTTGTGATGCTGCCATTCTCTCTATCTGAGTCATGTAAGACACACCATGAGAATACAACACGGCGAGAGAAACCGTACTAGTGCGATCTGTGTTGATGCTGCCTCTCCACATTCAATCGTGAATGTGATAGACCGAACCAGTGAAACTCACCACTGGAGAGAAACCCGTAAATAAGTGATGCGAAATCTGATGTGATCGCTACCTTCTTCACAATCAGGTGCTGTGAGAGACACATGAAAACGGACGTGGGAGAGAAACCAAAGAGAAAAAGACGAAGTGGAAAACTTATTTAAATGTAACCATGAAACATTTTAAAACTGAAAGCTTTCTCGCTCTGAAGATACCCTATATCACACTCAACTACATGGCAATGCCAATAA
>NW_014579024.1:56822-58621 GCF_000485595.1 Priapulus caudatus
TGTAATTCGATCATATAGTCATAGCGTTAAAATTTTATCGTTGTAGCTTAGTTAATTAAATATATTTACATATATTTAATATATATATATATATATGTATCTCTTTAATATATCTTGACATTAAGCAATCGACTTCTATACATGCTGAATTGTGCACACACGGACCCCAGATTTGTCGTTTTACTGACGAATTACCTAACAACGCAGTTTTACCGTTGCCACACATATCACCGACTACAGTGGCGCCGCCTAAGTGACCATACTCCGTGTTGAAATGATTAGCACACATCGTTGGTGACCAACGTCGCTTTCCCAACGCAAATAAATANACACACACACACACACACACACACACACACACACATATATGTACATGTGTATATATATCATATATATGTGTGAGTGGCGGCCGTGCACGGGACCGAGGGCGCGCGGGGTACAGGATGATAAATATATATGCTCGGGCGATAGATCGATAACTGAAGGCTAGCAGAGAGAATTAGCAGTCGTTAACAACGCCCAGCCCGCCCACGCGCACGCACGCACGCACGCACGCGCGCGCGCGCATAAGGCGCGCGGCGCCTTAACAAATTTGCTCTAATCTTGGCTTGTAATTGCTTCTGTGTTTCGCGACTCGAGACGATGGCCGGTTGGTTTCGTGTGTGCGCTAGCGAGAGGGAGAAGGAGGGGAGGGTGCGTGTGAGAGACAAAGAGAGACAAGGAGAGTGAAATGGGGAGAGAGCTAGAGAAAAGCGCTCAGTGAAATAAAGACACAACGAAAGAGATGGGGAGAAAAAAGAGGAAAAAAGGGGAGAGCACAAGAAATAAGGGGAGAGAGGAAATGGGAGAGAGAAAGAGAGAGAGAGAGAGAGAGAGAGAGAGTGAGAGCGAACATGCTTATCTATCTCATCTATCTATCTATCTACTATACCTTCAGTAACAGTAAAGCAACTCAGTGCAAGCTGCATTGTGTTTGCATTGAGAACAGACAAACGAACAGACATACATTCACAAATATGTATTAGATAGTTGTACATGCGGTAATTAATTGTTTTTTTTTTCTCGCTCTTTTACGGTGTTACAATACGAGAATGGCGTATTCTGTTTACCTACGATTCGCGCGTTATTGCGGTAAGAAATGCATATACTGAGCAAAAACCCATCTGTGCCTATCCTCCCATAGACTTAAACTGGACGCATTATAATTATTAAAGTGAGGTATTGCGGTAAACAATCTCCATGTCATATAACTGGGATGTTTGAAGACAACTCTATTGTAAAATTTAAATAAGCCAATGTTTTGTCAGTAACTAGACATACAATAACACAGATTTAATCCGACGCTGCAGCATACGGAAATTATAGAAGGTTGCCTTCATTATGGTTATTAAAGGGAAATAGTCTGACTTCTAGAAGCTGGTAAGCATCTCAGTCTGGCCGAAAATCGCTTCCACCAATGATTGACGGGGCTTGCGTGTACATCACATTTTGCTACACTTGACAGAGCTTTACCCGCTCACACACGAATCAATGGTTTTTGCACGTTTAGCTCGCTGGAACTAAGTGTGCTCACTGCACTGTTGTGCGAGAATGACTGTGCTTAAGAGCATGTAATCGCTGGATGCTGAATATCTTTTAAATACGTAATTTATTTCAACGTACTAGTTATTAGCCGAAAAAAATAATCTACATCGAACACAGCTCTTAAACTATGCCATGATATACAACATTCGACAAAATTCATAGTATTGATGCAATATAATTATAAAAGTGAAACATTGGATCGACATTTTTCGATA
>NW_014579025.1:2483-3777 GCF_000485595.1 Priapulus caudatus
GTATAGACTATATTACACATATACAATATAGACTATATTACACATATACAATATAGACTATATTACACATATACAATATAGACTATATTACACATATACAATATAGACTATATTAAACACGCCTGATGTGATGGGAGAGGTGGGTGGTCCTTCTACATCAGGTGGATGTATTCATACCGAAATCAAAATCCGGAGGCTAAAGAAAGACAAATCAAAGATGGCTATTGCTGTGTGTGTCCCAGATTAATTCCTCGTGTTCTGCTTCCTGCCCCCCCCCCACGGGATTTCTATTACAACCGCAGCGTCAACTGACCCAAGATAGCTAGTCCTCCAGATTAGATCGTCCATGGTAGCGCAAACTGTAGTAGCAACCACGTGCCGCCATCTAGCGGCGCGTATAGTGCGATGTTTCGTGCCGGATTGCCTCTTCATGTGAGAATCGATGCAAATTAGAAAATTTACCGACGGAAATTGATTGATAAAAAAGAACATATTTACGAAAGCGACATTTGTAGTTATAGTAGCGGGCGCTGTCATGAAATCCATGAAAAGCTATATATATATATATATATGTGTGTGTGTAATATATAGAAATAAGAATAGAAGATTAGATAGAATAGAATAAAGTAGTATATATGAATATATATCGTGATAATTTGAAAAGCAGAAGGACATAATCAGGAGTGAATAATAATAGATCAATAGAATAGAATATATAATAGAATCTGTTACTATTCACTCCTGATATAATGTATCTACATCTATTTTAACATGTAAATTCGCATGGCTAATTTTAGTTTAAGGTTTTCTTGTATGCTCATGCAATGCTATAGACGGATTTATGCGGTCTTGCGTGTATGTATGCCAATGAGAACACACAGCTAATATTCACGTGATAGAGAGACCCTGTATATAGGCTCTACTGCTTAAAGAACTCAGATGTTTGATTAGAGTTAAGTTATGAACCCATAACATTTATTTATCAATAAACGATAATGAAGTATTTTAATTTTATGGATTTAAAAAAAAAAATTATGTTATGGACTCCTGATTTTATTCCACGATAATACGTGGCAACTCGAGCGGGTCACGCCATCGTATATACGGTAGCAGTAAAGATGCCGGTAACAGCAAAGGCACTTGGAGCGTTTCAATAAAATATTATACTAAATAAATACGAAATCGATTTACTACCAAAGTCTTAATGTTTCTCTACTCTCTTTCGGCTATTATTGCCGACAATTTCCTGTAAATGCCGTGCAAATGCTCCTCTGCAACACTAATATATATAAAT
>NW_014579025.1:6783-8166 GCF_000485595.1 Priapulus caudatus
GCCTGTGTGTGTGTGTGTGTGTGTGTGTGTGTGTGTGTGTGTGTGCGTGCGTGCGTGCGTGCGTGCGTGCGTGCGTGTGTATGTGTGTGCGTGCGCCCGCGTGTGCGCGTGCATGTGTTGAACAGTCGCTCTACAAACCGACACTGTTTCGCGCTAGGCCGGTACCAGTGAACGCTAGCAATTACCTGCCGCTTGCACGCGGTTTGACGCATTCCGCGACCGACACTCCGTGGCGGCGGTGTATACATGTATAGTATTTATCGCACCGGTATACAACCCTCGCTAGCCGTGCATCTACCTTACAATTACGACGTGGCCGACACTACCGTGCCATATACGTACTGTTTTCGTGTGTCCTAGGCAGCCGTTATACCCTAGCAAGCCCGAGACTTGCTATATTCCCCCTGTAGTGCCCCTGTAGTAAGCCCCCGCTGTAGCAGACAATAGTTAGGCCGATTACTTGTAATAGTTTAAACTTTTAGACCCGACTGAAAGCGTACCTGGCCTAAAGATTTCTTTCAGCCTCAGCGCCCGGAATAGATTCCAAACATGGCGATAATGGTGGAATGTACTTAGACGTTGAGGATACCTTAGAATAAGTGTTGAAAGGATAAAGAGAACGGATCGTAGACGAAACTGATTGTCACCCGATTGTGAATATGATAAAATTACTAGAAGATGGCGGCCGTCGACCAGTGATAAATAGGTGCGATTTATTTCAGTCGATCTTCTGAGCTTCTGTAGAGTCTATCGCTACACTACATGAACTTTATAAATGATAAATTATCGCACGCATTAACTGACTACAAGTCCGCACTTGGTACCGGGAATTTTTCTCCGGTTTTCCGGGACTCATTCAACCGCAAGTGTATTTGATCTGAATGCACACACGCGACCGAGAAGGGGCGCGAGTGCACAGTGGCGTCATCTTGGGAAGGGATGCGGAATATCGCACCCGGTTACCGATCGTTGCCACCGTAATGTTCGTAAACAAATGTGTGTTTTCAGTGTGCGATGTCGCGCAGCGGTAACGTACCGTATAGATCCTCTTCTTGGTTCCTCTTCTTGGTTCCTCTTCTTGGTTCCTCTCTTCGTTCTGAGGCGGTATAGCGTTACCGCATTACCCGCGACCGCTACGCTGCTTGTGTGGACAAAACCTACGGTAGAGGAAGCACACAGCAGACCTAGCTCTAGAACTATAGCCCTCTGCTCTGCTACAGGCCTGTAGATATAATGTAGAGCTAATGGCAGACCAGGATACCGTATAGATCGCACCGTATTTATAGACGTGTGATGTCGGATGCGCCTGGATCACCACAACGTATACTATATATATATGTGTGTGTGTGTGTGTGTGTGTGTGTGTGTGTGTGTGTGTGTGTG
>NW_014579025.1:8656-12781 GCF_000485595.1 Priapulus caudatus
GTATAACATTATAATATCACCATATCATAACATCGTAACATCGTACAACATATAAGAATATCTTAATATTGTATAACATCATAATATCACCATATCATAACATCATAACATCGTATAACATATCATAACATCGTATAATATCGTATAACATTATAATATCACCATATCATAACATCGTAACATTATAACATATCATAACTCATAACATCGTAATATCGTATAACATATCATAACATCGTATAATATCGTATAACATTATAATATCACCATATCATAACATCGTAACATTATAACATATCATAACTCATAACATCGTAATATCGTATAACATATCATAACATCGTATAATATCGTATAACATCATGATATCACCATATCATAACATCGTAACATTATAACATATCATAACTCATAACATCGTAACATCGTATAACATCATAATATCACCATATCATAACACCGTAACATCGTATAACATCATGTAACATCGTATAACATTGTATAACATCGTATAACATCGTATAACATTCGCGCATAGCAAACTACCATGATGCAGAGTATTTAATGTTGATGTGAGCTTTGATGAACGTATTCTCCTATCGTCTCTTTCGCCTATTATTAGTAACAATTCCTCGTTTCACATTCACGTGGGAACCATGAAGAATAGCCCCCCCCCCAAAAAAAAAATCCAGCGACCGCTGCACATTCCGCCGGCGCGACCCACGCTAGATGGCGCGCTCATCGGTTCCAGTCGAAGCGACGACCGATCATTTCGAACATGATCTCGTTATGCGGAGCGAACATCCGACGCAGGCTGTGCGTCACTTCCGGCGCCACGTCGGGGTGCTTCCGGCCCTTCTTCCCGCCCAGACACTCTTGATCGATGCTCCTATCCCCATCCTTGACCTTGACCTTCACTGCTTCGTTGACCTTGAAACAGAAGAAGCCCTTTTCCTTGTTGTACACGAGCCTACGCTGGGCCTCTCCTTGCGTCACGCCGAGAAACTCCTCGACGCGACGCAACTGCGTCGCCGGCTGACGCACGAGCGCGTCGCCGTCGACGAATAGAAACTGTCGGCGCGGGAAATGTCGCAGCCACCTGGCGACGTGCGCGTGATACACGCTCTCGTTCACGCCCGCCGTCAGTCTCACGCGACCGACGTCGGCGTCGTACGTCAGCGACTCGAACGCCACCGAGCGGTCGTTGTGTTCCAGATAGTCGGAGACTGTTCTGGCGACGGGCTCCCGCAGTACGACGATCAGCTTCATGCGTCGGTTGACGGCCGACATGCGCTCGGGCGTCGCGACGTCGATGACGTATCGGGGGCTTTTCTCGATCGTGATTTGATCTGACGACGAGCAGGGCATCGACTCGCGATACCAGCCGACGCCGCGGTCGTAATGTCGGTTGAAGAAATTCACCTCGACGGGACTCCAGTCGCGCACGGCGATGCCCGGATGTTGGCCGAGCATGCGCAGCAGCGCCATCGTGCCGCACTTCCGGAAGCCGATGATGACGCAGTCCGGAAGACGTCGGCGCGTGTCGGCGGCGCAGTCGTACTCCCTGGTGGCCTCATTCACGTAGTACGTGTCGCGCAGCTTCGTCACGCGTCGTCGCTTGACCTCCGACGATTTCTCCGAGGCGGGATTCGAACCCGGGTCCCCGTGTAGCTTCGATTCGATGCTCGAGCGGCGGTCGTCGTCGTTACGTCGCTGCACGGCGACCGGAAACGAACCATTGCCGTCACGCGCACGAGTAAAATTGATCAAGATCCCGTCGGCAACGACGTCGGCCCAGTCGGCGGCGACAAACGGTCGGTCGGCGACAGGCGGTCGGTCGGCAACGGCAGATGGTTGGTCGTCGGCAGCGGACGGTCGGTCGTCGGCGGTATATATCAGTGGTTTGTCGCCACGGGCTTGTCGGCTGTTAGTCCTCCTAGCTGGCAGCACCGTCGCCATGCAGACGAACAGGAAGAGTCCGCCCGCTGCTGTCGCCAGCAGATAGCGACGTAGTATTCCCCGAGTCGGTTCGACCATGGCGAAAACGCAGACGCTCGGATGCACAGGCACTTGGAACGTCTTAATAAACAAAATTAATGGTAAATAAACACGAAATGTATCAAAGTATTAATGTTTCTCTACTCTATTTTGCCTATAATCACCTGTAAATGCCGGTCAAATGCTCATATGCAACACACAAGTACACCGCACGCCCGCCCTGTGCTGCGTGCACAAACAACATGAATAAGAGAGCGCCTCGCCTCGAGCGTGCTCGCGCCTCGAGCTGTCTCGCGCTCTCTCTCTATCCCTCTCGTTCTCGGTCTCTCTCTCTCTCTCTCTCTCTCTCGCCTTCTCTCTGTTTCTCTCTCTCTTCCTTTCTTTCTCTCTTTTCCTCTCTCTCTTTCTCTCTCTCTCTTTCGCGCGCGCGCGCTCTCGCTCTATCTCCGACTCTCTCGCAACCGGAGAGAGAAACACGGTTGTTGATGTGACAGTGCCACCTACACGAGCTGCTCAGGCGTGCTTCCCTGGACTGCGCCTGCGTCATGCACGACCACGACACATGCTCCAGTTCATTCACATGACAGCACAGTGGACCCATCACAACCACTGAACTGTAACAATCCCTCACACGACCCACCACGGACTGCGCACCGCACGGATACAACAGCAGGAAAGGGATGTAAGACAGAAAGAATGCCCACGATTGTGACGATTCCCCGGGGAACGAGAAAACAGCCACGGACGAGCGAACACATAGATATGTAGAATACTGTGGGCGAGTGAAGTGAAATGACATTATCCCTAGCCCGCGGGGTGAGAGGTAGAGTCCCTATATATAGATGGATATATATAGACGCGACCGCGCATCCAATACCCGGAGAACTATGCATTCGAATTTCCCATTCGCGTTGCCATTGCCGCCATTGTATTTGCTGAGGTCACGTAGCGACTACATACAAAGATAACTCGCGGGGTGGCGCCACACTACCGTAAACAACTAACTACAACAACTAAACTGTGAAGATGAAACTTGGTATGAACTTAAAAGATGAAAACTTAAAAGATGAAACTTAAAGATGAAAAATTCCACCGGTCCATTTAGCAACGATAGCACAGTTCGACGATACACACACTCACACACACACACGCGGCTTCCGCGAAGACGTGTCGCTTACCACATGTAGACGACATATGCTCATAACTAGTAGGTAGAATATTTCTAGGACGCCACCAACAAAGCATGCATGTCCTATATACGTCCCTGCCAATCTCGGCGGTTTTGAGCGTACGTTCTCTACATAAAGCATATAGAAACGTTCGATCCTGTCTACTCCTTAGATGTACGTGCGTCATGGTCGAATTGGCAGAACACGGCGTCAGGTCAATGACATCTGAAGGTCATCAGTCTTGCATCGTACGTGCGCGGGCGACAATAAACCTCAGATCTAGAGTAGATATTATTAATTTTGTTCAATGCTTTCTGCAGTGTTGCATGAATCGACATAAAATGAAGCGAAGCGCAGAGAAGTGACTAATCTACTAATTTAGGACTTCAATTAAAATTCAATGTAGACGGAAGTTGCTGGATTTATTGTATATAATTATTATGTAGGTCGTTTTCCACGCCTTGAGGCAATAATATACATGTTTATTGCACGGCAATCACGTGTTTTTCTGAGCTATTTCAAGCTTTTATTGCGTGTTTGTTCGTTTTGATCTACTAAACCGGTATCAGCGCAGCGTTCTGTTTTGCAATAATGGCAGCGATAGGTGGCAGCACCTCACTCCACGTGCATAATTGTAGTACTGAGCGTACGTACGGGGGATGTTAGTGATAAAGATCCCCTTTGATAAAGATCTTCACGTGATTATTGCAGCTGAATCATGTAATCCTGGCACTGTTATGTTATAGTGTATTAATTCCCTACACTACTTTCACCACACTACACTACACTACGTACACTACACTACACAACACTACACTACACTACACTACACTACACTACACTACACTACACTACACTACACAACACTACACTACACTACACTACACTACACTACACTACACTACACTACACTACACTACACTACACTACACTACACTACGCTACGCTACGCTACGCT
>NW_014579025.1:15604-23104 GCF_000485595.1 Priapulus caudatus
ATTTCTCTCCCTTTCTCTCTCTCTCTCTCTCTCTCTCTCTCTCTCTCTCTCTCTCTCTCTCTCTCTCCACCTCTTTCTCCACCTCCCTCTCCCCCTATCTAAGCGTGAATGTTGTACCGCTACCGACCTTGCGACAAAGGCATGCATCGCACAGCAACGAAGACCAAATAAACAACAAAACCTCCCCTCGTGTTTTGACTTCCTGTTTCTCCGAGGCCGCGCGCGGGAGAAACACGCGGGGGACTTCTCCCTATGCGGAGCAACGACCCACCTCCCCCTCTCTCTCTCTCCCTCTCTCCCTCTCTCTCTCTTTCTCTCCCTCTTTCTCCCTCTCTCTCTCCCGTCACTAGACGTACTGAGGGGGCCCTTTGCTAATCTTTAACGCTTATAATAAATGCCGTATTTCCCGCGAGAGAAAAAAATCGCTCTCTCTCTCTCTCTCTCTACAGCCCCCGTCGTTTTCGCACACGTGTACCGCAGCGGAACTCCCGCTCCATATTTCCCTCCTACAGGAGCAACAACAAGCTGTAAGGTGAAAGGTCGTCGGCGTTAGATAAAGTGCAGCTCAATGAGTTCTGCCGCCAACGACGATTCATTGATTGTTTTTCTCGTGACACGATGTTCCGCTAACGAGTTCAACTCTCTGAGAGTTTATTTGCATTCCAGCATCCGCCTCCTCTGCTGCCGCCGCCGCCGCCGCCGCCGCCACCGCCGACACCGCCGATATACCGCCGTTGCCGCATCCGTGCACATGTAGATTCCTGCGTACGAAGGGCGCGTGTAGATTTCTCCGTACGGTGGTAGCATCACACACATACACAGACACACCCCAGCTGGATAACGTCAGACAACCATGGCGGAGACGGTCGCAGGAGCAGGCATGCTGCTGCTGCTGCTACTCTCTCTCCTTCTCATCACCAACGCGTCGGCCCCGAAAGGAAGCTTAGACGTCGCCCCGCTCGACCTCGGTGCTTCCGTCGGCGACGACGCAGACGACGACGTCGCAGCGACGGCGGGCTGTAGGTGTGCGAATGAGATTAGGAGTCAGACGGAAGAGTTACGAATCGCCGTCGAAGCAGCCGTGAATAAATCCATGCAGCAGCTGGCGACGACGTTGCTCGCTGACGTCGCGTCGCGCATCGAAGACAGCCGACAGACGCTTGAAGCCGACGTCGAGAAGGTCGGCCACCAGGTGGCGACCGTCGACGGGAAGCTGGAAGCTCTTGAGGAAGATGCTCAGGCGACGCGCGCGAGACTGGAAGTCCTGCAGCGCACCCTGACGGCGAACGCGTCCGAGATTCGCGCCGAGTTGGACACGGTGCGCGCGACGACGGCGATGACGTACGAGAGCGTCGTCGGCGCTCGCGTCGCTGCCGACGACGCTCACGCGAACTTCAGCGAGAGCGGAACTCGAACGACGAGCCTGCTGACAGAAGTACATGCCTACATTGTCAGCCAAGACTACGTTATCTTAAAAGTACAGGAGGCGACCGACGCACTACCGTCCTATCTCGCTAACATCACAGCCGACATGGCCGACGTCCGCGCCGCCGTCGGCAGCCTCGGTTCCCAGCTTCGCGATGACGTCGTAGAGCCCGACGACGGGGATGCGTCGGCTATTGCTGCGGTGAGCGACCAAGTAAGCGAGCTTGCGCGAGAGAATCGCATGCTCCATCTGGTGGCCGTTAACACGTTGTCGGAGTTTGCGAGCGGACAGCAGCAACACGACGCCGACGACGCGGGTTGCGACGCGAAGACGATGCTCGAACTGAATCGATCGCTGGAGAAAATCTCCCTCGATACGACGTCGATGGCGGCGACGTCGGCAGCGGCCGACGCGCGGCTGGAGTCGCTGTCGTCGCGTGCCGACGCCACGAAGGCAAACGTCGAGTTCTTAGTGAGTAATTTAGGTTCGCAGGTGCAGACGCTGGTAAGGAACACGGATGCGGGGAGGATGCGGCAGCTGATGCTGGAGTCTGTATTACCCATGAACACTCTCATCACTGTGAGTGAAGATAGAATCGGGGAACAGTTGGAGCGAGTGGAAACGTCGGTGACGGACCACACTACCCGCGCGCTCGCGAATCTCAACGCTTCCCTCATCGGTCAGCTCCCGACGTCGTCCGCCGACGACACGCGGCGGCAGTTAGCCGACGTCATGTCGGTGTTGTCGGCCGTCAGCGTTGCCGTCGACCGTCTAGCGGAAGGCAGCCGACAGGGCGACGACGACCACGGCGACGTCTTACTCGCCGCGCTCGCGCAGCTCGATCGCAACGTCACGTCGGCGCTTGCGAACACCGAGCGCCGTCTAGCGGAGACGCTGTCGACGACGCGTGATGGTGACAACACAGAGGAGTTTCTGGACCGGAAGTTGAGCGAGGTGCAGACGATACTGCGTCACAAGCTGGCGGCGGCCGTCGCCGCGCTTGGCGACAGGATCGACGCGTCCTTCAACTCGACGCAGAAGGTCATCGTCGGCTCGCTCGGTTACAAACTGAACGTCGTCGAGAAGCACATGACCGACTACCTGCTCGAGCGACTACATATGTCGCACGCGTCGCTCGCCGACGGACTCGAGCGCGTGCGTGCCAACGTCGCCGACGGCTGCGGTGCGTCGGGCAAGGCGATCGCGGCGGCGGTGACGCAGGGAGCCGACGCTGCCGTCGCACGTGTGACGCAGGAGTTACTCGCGTCGTCGGCGGCGTCGGGTGGGGATCAGGCCGTCGTTCGCGACGCTCTCGCGCGGGTCGAGGCGACGTGTGCCGATGCGACGCGGTTGCTGCCGACAACCGTGGCCGACCTGCAAGCGAATCTGTCGGCGACCGTCTACGCGAACCGCGCGCGACTACGCGAGGACCTCGGTCGCCAGCTGGCCGACGTTCTCCGCGCCGACGACCACTCCCGGCGCCTCCTAGCGGCGGGTATCGAGCGCGCGGCGAACGCAAGCGAGGCGGCGCTGGCGACACTACGCGACGGACGCGGCGACGTCGGCGACGAACGGCTGACGGAGCAGATACTCTCCCTGCGCGACGTCGTGGCGACGGTCGGTGCCAACGTCGTCGCCGCCGTCAACCAGAGCGAGAGCAGCGTCGCCGCGTCGCTACGAGACACTCGTCTGCTCGTGTCCGATCTTCCGCCGCGGCTGCAGGAGCAGCTTAAGGCTGTCGGCGACCAACGCGTGGCGACCATCCTGCGCGCGCTCCGAGAGACGGAGGACGTCGTCCGCGGTCGGCTGGACGCGAGCGACGTCGCCGACGAGCGACGGTCGAGCGATTGTGTCGCTGCCGTGTGGTCGGTCGGCAACGCGACGGCGACGACGCTGGCGACGTCGGATGAGTTGCAGCAGATTAGCAGCGGCTGTATCGGAGGTTACTACGAGCTGTCGGCGAACATCGACGCAGTGAAACACGTCGGCGACGACGTCGCGCGTCTCGCCAAGTCTCTCGCGGAATTGCGCAAGACGATGAGCGAGCAGGTGGCCGACGTCGTCAACAGCAGCCGTGCGATCGTCGCCGCCGCTAAGGGGCGCACGGCAGCCGACGCGCCGACGACGAAGATGTGCGGCGATTCGCTGCGACTGCTGCGCGACCTGTCGGCGAATCTCAGCAACACGGAGCGATGCAAGCCAACCTCCTCCTCCTCATCCTCCCCGGAGAAGCAGCAGAAGAGAGACGACCTTCCTGTCGGCTGTCGCTCTCTCGCTGACCAGCTCAGCGCAATGGAGCGACGACTGAGCAGCGCGCATGCGTCGACCGCGGCCGCCGTCGGCAGCATAGCGACGAACGTCAGCCGCGTCACGTGCTCCGGCGACTCCGACCGACTGGACGCTGTCGACGAACGCTTCGACAACCTGCAGGCGGAAGTGACGTACGCGAAACGGAAGTTGAAGTCGATCGAGGACGAGCACGACGCGACGCAGTCGTCCGTCTACGACCTCAGCGGCGACCTGACGCAAGCGCAGAGCCACCTGGCGGAGCTGCAGGGAACCATCGCCGAGCAGGCAGGTTTCGTGAGTAACGCCACGCGTGAGATTTCCCGCTTTAACGACATGCTCGCAGACGACGGACGACGAGTGACCCGGATGGAGTCTCTTGTCGCTCAGACGCGAAACAAGACGACGACGCTTGCCGACGTCACGGCGACGCTTGCCGACAAGACGTCGACGCTGTCGGACAAGATGGCGACGTTTGGCGACGAGATGGCGGCGGGCGCGAGCGACGTCAGCGCCGTCATGCGGGACCAGCACAAGCTGCGTGAATCTCTGCTCGTTCACGTCGCCGCCGTCGTAGACAACTTCAGGGAGGTGAAGACTGAGCATGCGCAGCTGCGGGCGACGCAAGAGTCGCAGGCGGCCGACGTCGCCGAGGTTCGCGCGGATGTGACGCGTCACGACGCAGCGCTGACGCGTCACGACGCAGTGCTGTCGGCGCATGACGCAGCGCTGAGCGACGGCGCGGAGAACGTCGGCAACCTGACGCGCGTCGTCGACGTCTTGCGACGCAGAAGCGACGACGCAGCGGCGGTGAACGACGCGCGCGCCGCCGCTGCGTCGGTGGAGACACGAGCGCTTGCTGACGTCATCGACGCGCTCGGAAACCGCACGCACGCGCTCACTCAGAACGCGAGCGTCGTCAGCGCCACGCTGCGGCACGTCGCCGCGCAGACGTCGGCAGGCGTCGGCCGACTCGACGCGATCGAATCCCGGCTCGCCGACGCGATCTCGCAGCGACCGACCGACGACGGTGGCGCCCCCGTGCGGGTACCCACCGCGCGACTGCAGACGCTCGAGCGACGCGTCGGCACGCTGGAAATGAACGCGATCGCCGACGACGTGAAACTGAACAACTACAGCGACTACATCGAGAACAAAGTGCGTAACCAGGACGGCAGTCTCCGTCTGCTGCGCGACGACGTCACGACCGTCAGCCGACGTCTCGGTTTCGCCGAGCAAAGCCTAACGCACCTCGGTCGTCGGCTCGGCCGACAGAACCGTCGGCTGAAGTCGAGCTTCGCCGACTTGCTGCGCGTGCCGATGCAGCAGTTCATGTCGCTACGAGACGACGTCGATAACTGCACTAGTACGCTGGGAGCAATCCGGTCCGAACACTTACAGGACATGCGACAACTCGAATCCGGAATCGATTCGCTGCGGCAGCGGGCCGATCGCGGACGCAGGGCTACCGGGAACGTCGGCCTGCGACGTCAGCACAAGCGCGACATGTCCCGCGTGACGTCAGACATCGATAGACTGGAGGAACATCTGACGAAGGATCTGGAAGAGTTTAACATAACAATACAGGAGCTATGGCGAACACGAGGTAACGTGGGTGGTTGAGTGAGGGTCAGGGTTGAGAGCGAGAGAGAGAGAGAGAGAGAGAGAGAGAGAGAGAGAGAGAGAGAGAGAGAGAGAGAGAGAGAGGAAAAGCGAGAGACGAGAGAAGAGAGAGAGCGAGAGTACAGAGAGAGAGAGAGAGAGCGAGAGCGAGAAGCCGAGAGCGAGATAGCGAGAGAGAGAGAGAGAGAGAGAGAGGAGGAGCGAGAGAGAGATGAGAGAGAGAGAGAGAAGAGAGAGAGCGAGAGAGAAGAGAGAGAGAGAGAGAGCGAGGAAAGAGAGAGATGAGAGAGAGAGAGAGCGAAGCGAGAGCGAGAGAGAGAAGGAGAGAGAAGAGAGAGAGAGAAGAAGAGAGAGATATGTAGAGAGATGCTGAGAGAGAGAGAGAGGAGAGAGGAGAGAGACGAGATGAGCGAGAAGAGAGAGACGAGCGAGAGAGCAGAAGAGCAGAGAGAGAGACGAGAGAGAAGCGAAGAGAGAGAGAGAGATGAGAGAGCGAGAGCATGAGAGAGAGAGAGAGAGAGAGAGAGAGAGAGCGAGAAGAGATGAGAGAAGAGCGAGAGAGAGAGATGAGAGAAGAAGAGAGAGGTACACGAGGTAACGTGGGTGGTTGAGTGAGGGGTCAGGGTTGAGAGCGGGTAGGGGAACCACGCTAAGGCTAGAGTTTAGGGGGCCCGTTGTCTCATCAAAATCTTGTTATAAATACTTGCGACAATCATCATCAAATGTAAAAATGTCACAGCTTTCGCAGACGCAGTGTTGTGCGAAAGTTATGATACTTCGCAAGTATTGACTTACAAGTATCTATGATATGTTTTTGGACAACGCACTTCCCAGAATATTATCTCCCTCCCTACCTTATGCATTGAAAAAAGCTTCCCTTGGTTTGTGTGAGAGATGTGTGTGTAGAATGTGCGTGACACGTGGACAATATGTCGGCCATAGCATCGTTCCTATTTTCTTTTTCATCGTAATCCAAGCGATCGTTACGCGGCAAACTAGACTTGGTGTTTTCGCGAGATAAAAAACAAAACATTTACGCTTGTTTTTACACAAAACATGTGCGTAGAGTCGGCAATTATGGCATAGAAGAACGATTGTATGCCAGGAGGAAACGAGTTTTACAGTCATATGGAAGCCACGTTTCAGCTTACAGGAAAATATTGCAAAACATTTGGGAAAGATCTCGCTTCTTCTAACAACGCGTGCTTGTTATATAACGCCATATATACCCATAAATTACCGATAACTAATAACAAAGTCTCACACTACCGGATGAAGAATTATGGAATCGTATAATCGTATAAAGGCCATACTATAATTAGAATATAAATTACTTGCAAGAAGCACGAAGAATATTTGTACGATGAGATCATTCTGGTTCAAGATATTAGAATAGAATAGAATAGAATACAATACAATACAATACGATACAATACAATACAATACAATACAATAGAATACAATAGAAGAATAAAATAGAACACAACAGAATATAACACAATATAACAAAACACAGTACATCCCACAACATATATATTACAAGCATTATGAATGTACACTGCACATCGCATTGCATCATGGGTATGTCTATCTTCGCGCATGCGCTCATCGTCCTCTTTCTCTCTCTCTCTCCTCCCTACAGCAAGATCCCCCGTACAATTCTCGGCCAGGATCGGATTCGACCAGATCGTTCCCGCGAAGGGCACCGTCGTCTTCTCCGTCGTCATCGAAAACGTCGGCGGCGGCTACGACCCGACGACGGGACACTTCGTCGCTCCGCAGGGGGGACTATATTTCCTCGACGTGACGCTATCGTCCGATTACTACGCGGGTCTATTTGCGACGTTGGTCGTCAACGGGACCGACGTCATGTTCCTTCACTCTGCGGGCAAGAATTATCAGGACTCCGGGAGCAATGCTGTAGTGAAGCGCATGCATAAGGGAGAGCTCGCCTACGTACGCATCAGTAACAACTCGAAGTCGACGCGCGATAGAAACTACGTCACGCGTCTTTTCTCGACCTTCACCGGCTTCAAGTCCGCTTGCTGCGGCTGAGAGAGGAGCGGGGGAGAGGGGGAGGAGGACGGCGGAGGAAGGGGAGAAGGGGGCGAAGAAAGGAAGGTATAATGGTTTGCGGGAGAAGAAGGTAAATGTAAATGAGCGCC
>NW_014579025.1:25604-29015 GCF_000485595.1 Priapulus caudatus
CATTAAACCGAATTACTCTGCGATAGAGAACTAATCAGAGAAGAGAGAGAGAGAGACAGTGCGAAGACAGAGAACCGTACGTGGCGAAACGCGTCCGTGTGCGGGCGGTAGCAGCGGCAGCAGCGGCGGCGGTGGTGGGGGAGGGGAGGGGCTGGGGACGGGAGGGTGAGGGAGAGAACTAACGGACTAACTAAAGGAACTAACTCTGCGTTTACAGCAAGCTCCCGATATCTATTTATTAATTGAAGTTTTAGTTTTAATTCTATTTTTTGAATAGCGGTGATCTACCATCTGATTACATACGTATTTAATTTCTATTCTATTCATTATCTATTTATTAAATATTTATCCCCCCACCCACGGATAACTTCGGAGGTCGTTGATGTGTCACGTGATGTACCGTCACGTGCACACGGCCGCTAGGTAGGTCGGCAGTAAACAAGATCACTTCACTGTCAACGCTATTCCGCCCCGTCACGGGATTTCTCCTCGTTACTCTCCTCTCTATGTATGTGACAATGTGACGACAGGAAAGGCTGCAGGCGTCCGGCGTCCGGTCAACAACTATGTATATCAATCTAGCTGATGGTGACTCGTGCCATGTGTTCGACACGCGAACGCAAGGAGACGCGTTCTCTGCAGCGAAGATGAATTCTGGGTGTACTTCAGAGACACACGCATGCACGCACACACACACACACACACCCACGCACGCACGCACGCACGCACGCACGACCATGCGTACGCCCATACGCGCATGTACACACGCGCGTGCACGCTCCTGCACGTGCGCCCAGTTGCCGATATACTTGCACATGAGTTCGTCTGTATATACTCGTGTAAACACACGCACCCACGCACGCGCGCACGTACACACGCACACACACGCGCGCGCAGACACACAAACACACGTACACACGCACGTATGCACGCACGTACGCACGAACGTACGCACGCACGTACACACGCACACACACACGCGCGCACACACACACACACAAACCCACGTACACACGCACGTACGCACGCACGTACGCACGCACGCACACACGCGCGCGCGGACACACAAACACACGTACACACGCACGTACGCACGCACGTACGCACGCACGCACACACGCGCGCGCGCACACACACAAACACACGTACACACGAACGTACGCACGCACGTACGCATTAACATACGCACGCACGTACGCACACACGCACACACCCGAGCGCGCACACACACAAACACACGTACACACGCATGTACGCACGCACGTACGCACGAACGTACGCACGCACGTACAGCGCACAACACGCGCGCCGCACAACACACAAAACGACGTACCACGCACGTACGCACGCACGTCGCACGCACGCACGCCGACCCACGCGCGAGACCACCACACAACATCACGTACACACGGCACGACGCACGCACGTACGCACGACGTACGCACGCACGTACGCAACACGCACAGCACGCGAGCGCACACACCCACATCACAAGCACACACAAACACACGTACACACCGCTATGTACGCACGCACGTACGCACGAACGTAAGCACGCACACACGCACACACGCGCCTGCTGCTATTCACTGATACTTAGTATGTGTGAAGTACTTGCCACAAATAAATTTTCAGCCCATATGGACATTCGCCATCGTGATGCTGATTGTTGTGCCGCTGCTGCTGCTGGCTGGCTGCTGCGTGCTGCTGCTGCTACTGCTACTACTGACTACTGCTACTACTGCTAGTGCTGCACTCGCTACTGATAATGGCTATTACTCTACGCTGTACGCTACTGCTGCTGCTTGCTTGTTGCTGCTGCTGCTTACTGCTCTGCTGGCTACTGCTACTGCTACTGCTGCTGCTGCTGCTGGCTGCTACTGCTGATTGTTACTATGCTAGCTACTGTAGCTAGCTCGGCTGGCTTACTGCTGCTAACTGCTGCTGCTGCGTGCACTGCTGCTGCTGCTGCGGCTACTGCTACTGCTACTGCTACTACTGCTGCTGCTGCTGCTACTGCTGCTGCTGCTACTGCTGATGTTACTGCTATTACTGCTACTGCTACTGCTACTACTACTGCTGCTGCTGCTGTCAGTGCTGCCGTTGCTGCTGCTGCTGCTGCTGCTACTGCTGCAGCTACTACTGATCCTGCTGCTACTGCTGCTACTGCTACTGCTGCTACTGCTGCTGTAGCTGCTACTGCTACTGCTGCTGCTACTGCTGCTGCTACTACTGATACTGCTGCTACTGCTACTACTGATACTGCTGCTACTGCTGCTGTAGCTACTACTACTGTTACTGCTGCTGCTGCTATTGTTGTTGTTATAGTTGCTGCTGTTGTTGTTGTTATTGCTGTTACTACTACTGCTGCTGCTGTTGTTGCTCCTGCCGCCGCCGCTGCTGCTGTTGTTGTTTCTAC
Source organism: Priapulus caudatus (assembly GCF_000485595.1). Lineage (NCBI taxonomy): Eukaryota > Metazoa > Priapulida > Priapulimorpha > Priapulimorphida > Priapulidae > Priapulus > Priapulus caudatus. Next base: position 28,024 of record NW_014579025.1, read on the forward strand.
TGCTGCCGCTTTTGTTGTTGTTGCTACTGTTGTATGCTCGATGGATCAACATTATACTACCGCCCACGCCGACGTCCTACTCGCCATACTAAGGCATCGATGTGTCGTTATTATGCTCGTCTCTTTAATCTCACTCGGCGGGCCCCGCGGTAGAACCGTATGTTTGTTTGTGATCTTCGCATCGCCGCCGCGCTGAGGTTGTCCCACCCGCGGCATAACGTCATCACCGGAATAATTGATCAACACAGATGCACTCCCCAGCGCGCTCGTGTACACACACACACGCATATACATACACACATACACACACATACACATATACACATACACCCATACACACATACACACATACACACACACACACACACACACATCATCCTCATCCTCTCCTCCCCCTTGCTCCCCTCCGCCTCCCCTCGCTCATCATCTTCCGCATCCTCGCCCCTCCTCCTCCATCCCCGACACACGCGCGCCCTGCGCCATGGCAACGCGGAAGCTTTGACGTAGGAGGGCGAGGAAGGGGGACAGAAGGGGTGCTAATGTTTAATCATTACTTCTAGGAACGCGGAACGCGTTGTTTGTATTGGGCGAGAGTGGGAGGAGGAGGAACGAAGGAGGAGGGGGGAGGAGAGAGGGGCGAAGAGAGGGGAGACCAGAGGAGCTAAGAGAGACTGTGAGGTGGTGTGTGGGAGGGGGGGTGGGCGAACTGTAGTAGATGTCGTGTGCTCGTGCAGCGAGATGGTAATGTATGACAGGTAAGTAGTTGTAGGTCACGTGGTATGTGTAGTGGGAAGGAGCGAGATGGTAGTGAGGATGGGGAGGATGAGGAGAAGAGAGAGGAAGAGAGACTACTGCCCAACGACAGGAGATGAGAGGAAGACGAGCGTCAGAGAACACACGCCAGCGTCGAATTAATGCATGTATGCACATTCGTCGCGACATTATCTTGCCAGACATTTCATTTACGCTTATCATCGGATGAATCAAATAAC
>NW_014579025.1:29442-30756 GCF_000485595.1 Priapulus caudatus
GGAGGAGGAGGAGGAGGAGGAGGGGGAGGAGGGGGATGAGGATGGGAGGTCACGTGGCGACGCGCGTGGGTTACGCGAGGGAAACGCGGCGCGTGCGCTTCATATATAATATGAAAGCCAACCTGCAGACGACAGCCGCCCGCTACGTGTGACGCTGTGCAGTGTGTACGTGTCACGTGGTTCAGCTACGTCGGTCGTCGTGCAGAGGAATCGCGAGAGGTCGCCACTTGATTCCACTGACTGCGTCGGTGTCAGAGCTGTGCAGCGGGGACATCCGAAATCTAGTAGCGTGTGTTTGGAGCTGAACGCGTGTGGCGAGCTAGGAATACTCACTAGTAACCGACGTAGAATCGACGGACAACAGCAGCAACAGCAACAACAGCGACATCATCGACAGCAGCGACAGTGGTAACAGCAGCAACAGCAGCAGCATCGCCGCCACGAGCACCACGATTTCATCGTCATCGGCAGCAGCAGCAGCACTAGTAACGGCACCACCACCAGCAGCAACAGCAACAGCAGTAGTAGTAGTAGCAACAGCAACAACAACAGCAGCAACAACGACAACTACTACTATTACAACAACAGCAACAACAACAACAGCAGCAGCAGCAGCAGCAGCAGCAACGATGGCAATCAGAATTATAGCCCTCATTACATTAACTCTTTCCCTAGCGTCGGCGTTTGAGGATGATGATACTCTCTATCAGCTGTTCAAGGTAAGTCGATCCCGTCTGCGTGTAGTAAATTTCACATTGTCGGAATTCCCCCGTTTTTCTTTCTTTCTTTCTTTCTTTCTTTCTCCCTTTCCTCTTTTTTTTTCTTTTTGATTTTGTTCACCGTGTTCTAGTTGTTGTTGTGTGAACTCTAATGTAGGCCATTAGCTGTGTTAGCATATATGAATATTCATAGGATATCGTCAGTGTGGTATAGGTAGTTAGAGACACATAAACGATTCTGTCCGCGAAACCATCTTCAAAGAATATGAATCAGTAACTCGCAAGGAATGAGTGACAATTATAATGTGGTCATGAGTGAGAGAGAGAGAGAAAGAGAGCGAAAGAGGGAGGGAGAGAGAGAGAGAGAGACAGAGAGACAGAGAGACAGAGATAGAGACAGATACAGAGAGGCAGAGAGAGAGAGAGAGAGAGAGAGAGAGAGAGAGAGAGAGAGAGAGAGAGTCGGTGTGTCATGTCTAGTCTCTCTCTCTCTCTCTCTTCTCTGTCCGTCCTCTCTCTCTCCTCTCTCTCTCCTCGATCTCTCGTCTGCTCTCCCCGGCTCCTCCAGTCTCTGTCTTCCCTCCTCTCCAGTCTC
>NW_014579025.1:30781-37349 GCF_000485595.1 Priapulus caudatus
CTGTGTGATGTATGAGCTTATATATATAGCATATTATACACTAAATACAACATACACATACATCAATATATACGCAGCAGTAAGTACTTACTGGGATTGGCTAAGCAACGGCCTCTTCACTCTCGGGGATGAGCATCATTACAGTGTCCATCCACAGAGCGTTCCACAACACAGCTCTTCTTCACAAAACATGTCGCTTCAGTCCGCCCACCGCTCCCCGTCCACCGCTCGCTCTGCGAGAGACAATCACGAAACACTTAAATCAGGTGTTTAGACACAAGGAGCCCTCCAAATATTAATGTAAATATTGATCTCTGATATTCTAAATGATCATAATGCCGTCCTCCCCCAGAAAATGTGGTTTAGAGCACCATGTTTGCCCTCCGAAGTGGCCTAGAACTGCGATATTGGCGAGTTATAGTTTTTACATAGTGGCCATCTTGGAAGCCCAAGGAAGTAGGGCCTTCTCATCTTGGAGAAAGTGGCTCCTATCAGAAAATGTGAAGCTAGGCCAAGGATAGATATTACGTGGAAAAGAAAAGTTTGAGGTGATTTTAGATCCAGGAAAGCCCCATGATTCTTCTACAACTGCACCTGTAAGGAGTCGACATGAAACTTCGCAACCTAAGGTTTGGATATGCAGCGGAAGAGGAGGAAAGAAACTAGAAAATAGACGGAGCCTAAGTAGCTGAGATGAGAGAGGAGGAAGAGAAGAGGAGAGATGAGAAGCGCAGAGCTTGGAAGGAAAGGGCAGAGAGGGGAGGGGGAAGCGCAGGATGAGGGAGAGGCCCACCGGGGGACTGGAGAGAGAGAAAGAGCATGCTGTTGAGCGAGGAGGAGCGAAAGTCAGAGGAGGAGAAGGAAGCAAGAAAGAACAAAAGGAAAAGAAGAGGCGGAAGAAGAGAGAGGAGGGGGGAGGAGAAGAGAAAGGAGGAAAATAAGAAGAAAGAAGAAGAAGAAAGAGAAAGAAGAAAAAGAAGAGGCAAAGAAATATGAAGAAGCAGCGGCGATAGTTTCGCTCCCTACCTCCGCCTCCAAAATAAAGGAGTTACTATAAAAGATACAGGAAACGAATCGACCTTCTCACCACGCTGCTATTTATCATCGCGCTTCACACTATATCACCGCACAAATAAAAAGCAAAAGCAAAAGCAACAAGAAAGTTTAGTGATAAATTATTATTACTGCAACAACAACCCTCGCAGCTCGTTCATTTCGCACAACAAACCATGACATGAATATGAATAGTGCGAACGTTGCATGCAGTTCGACCAACGATGAGCATTTTCTTTCGCTCACGTCTATCGCAATATCTTCCCGTTTCCGTTGGCAATTTATGCTCGTTGCGGATGCATCGCACTCGGGCTTAATATCTAGCTCTCGTGAAGGAATTTCTCTAGCAGTCGTAAAGGGGAGGCCACCGCCCCCACTTCTCTTCAAGTTTACACTACACACGCGCATGCGCTGTGTCTGTCGCCCGAAGTGTGAGTGATCGAGTCTTCAGTGAGCATACTTGTTTGGCGTTCTTGCTGCTTAAGTACACGCACGCGTGCATGCGCGCGCGCATGAACGCGCATATACATACGCATGCACGCATAAACACACACGCATATCTATCTATCTATGCTAGCTATTCTATCTAGCTATTATCTATCTATCTATTCTATCTAGTCTATCTATCAGATCTATCTATCTATTGATCATACTATCTATCTTATCTATCGTATCATCTATCTATCTCTCGCTCCTCTCTCTCTCTCCTCATCGGTCCTCTATACCTAATATATATATATATAAAAGTCTGGATGTTGAGTCAATAATACTGTCGAGGGTAGAGTGACTCGATTGCATTAAGTTGCCAGAGTCGTAACATATATATGATATACGTAAACACTCACCCACACACTCACGCGGCGCACGTGATACGGACAGCATCAAGTGCGATTCACCGTCGATGTGTTACATGCAGCCCGATGTGTGGTGTACATGCACCGTCGTGTGCTTAACATGGACGTCGGCTGTTACAGATGCACGCATCGTGCTGTTACATGCACCGTGAGTGTGTTACATGCCACGATCGTGTGTTACATGCCACCGTCGTGTGTTACATAACGTCGTGTGTTACGATGCACCAGCCGTCGAGATGTGTTACATGCACCTCGTGTGAGTACAGCGCCGTCGTGGTGTACATGCGACCGTCGTGGTTACATGCACCCGTCCGGGTGTTAGCATGCACCGTAGGACGTGTTTACAGCACCTCGAGAAGCGAAGAGAAAGAGAGGACCCAAGAGAAGGGAATGAGGTGAGAGAGGTGAGAGCAGGAGGAGACTACGGATCGTGATGTAAACAGACTACCGGTTCGGTTTGTGTTCACATGACCAGTCCGTAGTGGAATTAGATGAAGGCACCGGACACGGTAGCTGAAAGTAACAAAGCGCCGTCGTGTGTACAGGCACACGTGCGAGTGTGAGTACATGCACCAGTCGTGTTGACAATGCACGTCGTCGCTGGTTACATGCACCGTGAGACGATGTGGGTACATGCACCGTCGAAGGCATTAGAGTGCACCGATCGAGACTGGAGTATACGTGGAGCTGATGACGATGAGATGACCTGGAGACTGTGTTAGCAAGAGACACGAGATCGTAGCATGATTAGAGAATGGAACGACGGTCAGAGTGTGAGAGTAACGAATGCACCGTCGGAGATCGACGGCGTGTTACAGATGGCACCGTCGTATGTTACGAATGGACCGTCGGTGTGTGACTTACGGCACCTCGTGTGTTACATGCACGTTCGATGGGTTACAGAGCCCACCATCGATGGTCTTACGAATGGCAAGCGTGACCTCAAGACGGGGAAAAGAGCGAAGCCGGGAACGAGAAGAAAGCACTGTAACAGGCACCGTGACGTGAGTAGAGTTACAGGACCAGAGCGCCCCGGAGACGGTGCCTTGAAGCTGCGCACGAGTCGATGAGGTAGTTACATGCGACGACGGAGTCAGGGTGAAAGAGAGAAATTGATACAGTGACGAAGGCGCGTGCGTCATCACGTGATCTAACTGCTAAAAGTTCTGTTACCAACCGCGCTTAATCGGGACACTTCCCAGACTGTCCAGAATAAGAAGCGTGCCCGCGCTCCAATAGTTAACTGGTTACATACGAAACCACTACGCTACGACGCGAAAAAATAGGGATGAGGAGATAGGTAAGAAGCGAGGGAGAGACGAGACTGTTTGCAGCTGAAGGCAAGTCAAACCTATTTAGCGTACCTTTTAGATGCGGTTTTGCTGAGCCAGTATGTGATGGAGAGGAGTCGCGAAGAGGCACGATGACACACGAGGACGCAGAGACGATGAGAGGAGTAGATGCGAGCGCCCCCCCCCCCTCGCAGACGGATTTCGACGAGAAGGAGAGAGAGAGAAACCGAATCACCAGAGAGAGAAGGAGGGGAATGTGTGTAAAGCGACCACGCGATCTTCTATAAATAGGTCACGAGAAAAGGACTTGAATTTTCTCGCCTCAAATCATGCTTGTTGACAATCCAATCGCGCAATATTTCTCCGGCACTTTATTTTGCCGGGAGAACGCGGCGCGGCGAAGGGCGAGTGAGAGAAGGGGTGCGCGAGAGAGAGAGGGCAAGGAGAGAGGAGCATGCAAGGAGAGAGAGAGAGGAGAGAGATAGAGAGAGGGTGGGTGACGTAGCAGTACGCATCATGATAGAGAGAGTAGGCAGAGAGAAGAGATAATATATGCATGGGAACCCGGAGCAACTCGTACAATTCTGGAGGCCGTGAGCGAACCAGCTTTGATTTGAGCGGCGGACGACAACGCTGAATACCAAAGAGAAGCTTCACGCGACGCGCCGACTGACCGTCACCGACGGCTCTGTGGAAAACATGCGCCGCTCGGGTGGTCTGGTGATGACCGTACAAGCGCAAGAGGACGCTCGGAGGCGCAACTGGCCGCTCTCACTACGCTGCTGTGTATCGATGACTATCGGGCATGACGAATTTCTTTCTGTCCTCCTGTAGTAGGAGATATAGACATATAGAGTCTGATTTTATTATAAATATCAGGAAAGTATAGAGAGATACTATTTGTAATATGTGGTCTCGTCACAAGAGGAATGTCCTCTTATCAGTGAATGCGAGCTATATGAAATACTCTATTATATGACTGACACTTAAAATTATATGTTCTTTACCGTATGATTTATACTTTATTCTCGGCGAGTAATCGTTATAGTTGCACATATATGTGAACAGTTTTCTCGACTACCTTCTAATATGGATAGCTGAACGGTATGAAATAAGAATCGGATTAACTACTAGCCCGGATTTATCTATACATATAAGCTGGGTTTAACGAAAAATCGGTTATACTCGGGTCAAATTTATTTCTTACTGCAGCGAGCCACTAAGTAATATGGCTATAACTCGATTATAATTATAGTTCAATCTCAGCTGTGATCTTGATAATTTATAAGATGAAATATGTATATCATGCAGATTGGGGAGCGATAGTGGGCGACATGTAACACATACGCATCATCCGGTCTATTTTGCCGACTCTATACTCATCTCTCATTTAGACAGTAGATACATCTCTCATCCGATCATCGGTCCCCCCCGCGCATTCAAAAGGAGTACTCTTAACACGAGCGCGGCAATCTGTGAAGATCGAACAAGAGCCATTAACGCAGGGATGCTGTGCGCTGCTAGTCTTATCCAGTCCATGATGGCCGGAAAGGGGTAACAGTCGACGAAAAATCGAGGACACTTTACGCGAATTTTACAGATCATGTCACGTCGTATGCAGCTGCGTGCGGGAATAATAATGGACACACGTGCTCTTTACCGAGGGGAGGCTTCCTGTCGTACGGGAAATGAGCGCAAGCGTATATATAATACTTGACGTGGTTCGCGTTGAGAGAGAGAGAGCAAGGAGCAGACCAGGAGCAAGAGAAGACACGACGAACGAGAGAGAGCAGACGAATGAGCGCGGGCGAGTGACAGAGAGAGAGAGACGAGGAGGCGAGAGGCCGAGAGGATGGAGAGAGACGGAGAGAATCAGAGAGCGGACCAGGAGAGCGATGGGAGTAATAGAGTAGAGAGCCCGAGCAGAAGAGCACGACCACCGGCACACGACGGACGAGAGAGAGGATGGAGAAGAGAGAGGAGACAGCCCGAGGCGAGCCGAGCCGGGGCAAAGAACCAGAGACAGAAAGAGGCCGTAGAAGATAGGGAGACAGAGCGCACCGCCCGAGAGCGGGGGGACCGAGAGAGGGGGGAGCGAGGGATAGAGGGCAGAGACAGAGAGGGTCGAGAGCGAGGGAGAGAGAGCGAGGAGAGCGACAGAGCGAGCGAGAGAGCCTAGAAGAGAGCGATGAGAAGAGGAGGATGGTGGTACTCGTATCGCTACGTCTGTCTCGGTCTCTCTCTCCTCTCTAGATGCCAAATAAATCTGTCTGCCTGCTCAGAGAGATACGTGGATCGATCTCTGGGAGAGAGAGAGAGAGAGAGAGAGAGAGAGAGAGAGAGAGAGAGAGACAGACAGACACACCGAGAGAGAGAGAGAGAGAGAACATCAAACGGACGTGATGATTGTATGCGCCCGCCCCAATCGCGAACATATGTAGCTTAAATTAAAAGTCAGCGATGAAATATTAATGTAAGCATTCTGTGGCTCGCTGTCAGCAAGAAAAAATTGTCGTAACATTTTCGTTGAAACCGTTGATAGAAACGGGGTACGTTACGAGTTTTTCATACGCAGCCTATAGAGGTCAGAACTACAGAAAAACGATACCGTAAGATAAACGGTAAGACTAATTTTGTTTCTCATAACGGGTTCCTGATCACGAAGAGGGATCTTGCAGCCACTTTAAAAGTTCTCTCGTTTTAAAAGTTTTGCATCTCTCAGAAAGGAAGAAGAGATTCTACGATAGAATACACAGCAGCGTAGTGCGTAGACCCCCCACCCGCCACCCTTCCATCAGCTCTTGTGTCTCTCAGAATCACGCTCATGGCCTCAGAATCGAGTTGTCGGAGTTACAGATATATTTCTGCAATAGGATCAGTCACCACCGCGCACTCACGCCCGCCCGCAAGATAAACGTGCAGAGAAATATGCGAATTGGATTGCCAACAAGATGATTTGAGGGCGAAAAATGCAAGTTTTCGACTATTTATAGAAAGAGCGCGAAAAAATTCGTCTGCGAACGCCGCTCGGGGGAGGGGAGCAACAAGTCGCGTGTTTAGCTCTTTCTCCGATCTATATACTGCTCAGAAAACCGCTCTAAAAGGTTACGCTAAATAGGTTTGACTTGACTCAGGCAAACAGGCCGCTTCTAACCCCTATCGCGTAGGTGTAGTGTTTCGTATCGTACCAGTTAGTATCGGAGCGCGGGCATCGCTTTATCGGGACAGGTCGGGAAGTGTCCCGATTAAGCGGTGGTAACAGAACTGTTAGCGTTAGATCACGTGATGACGACGGTGCATGTAACACACGACGGTGCATGTAACACACGACGGTGCATGTAACACACGACGGTGCATGTAACACACGAC
>NW_014579025.1:37374-45795 GCF_000485595.1 Priapulus caudatus
GTGTGTGTGTGTGTGTGTGTGTGTGTGTGTGTGTGTGCGTGTGCAAGTGTGTGTGTGTGCGCGCGTGTGCGTGTGTGTGCGTTAGTGCGTGTGTATGTTGTGTGTGTGTGTGTGTGTGTGCGTGTGTGTGTGTGTTTGTGTGGATTTCCATCTATGCTGATATCCACCGACGTACGCACGCACGAACTCACGAACCTACGCACGCACGCACACGCACGCACGCAGCACGCACGCACACACGCATACACGTTACTATGATTACACAACCCTGTGTCAACGTCCACTAACGAAGCAGCAATATCCATCAGCCGATGCTGGTATTCACCATAAAACTACCACGTGTCCAATTAACAAACCCGCGCGTGCACGGACGGACGCTGCGACCCACGGCACGTATAATCAGACGACAAAGCTAAACGTTACCGCGTGTAATTATTGCATAGATGCATTGATGTCACGTCGCGTATATATGACCGTGTGTATTCATTGTCATAAATACATCGGGAAGCGTATATGAGGTTATTTCGGTCCCCGGGGCTAATATACATATAAAATTCATCGCCATCGTCATTGTCTCGTTGCTGCTGCTGCTGATGTTGCTGCTGCTGTTGTTGTTGTTGTTGCTGGTGGTTCGCTAAGCGATGTCGGATGCGGTTCTATTACGTAATACACGCGGTAATGGACGACACGTCGCTTTGCCGACGAATGCATTTCCGGTGTGTCGGCGAGAGAGTATAAAGTCGTATGCGTTATGAATTAGCTATAGCATTACCCGGAATGAATATCGTTGTTTCCATAGAAATACATAGAGACACCTACATTACAGAGACACCTACATTATAGAGACAACTACATTACAGAGACACCTACATTACAGAGACACCTACATTATAGAGACACCTACATTACAGAGACACCTACATTATAGAGACACCTATATTATAGAGACACCTATATTATAGAGACACCTACATTATAGAGACACCTACATTATACAGACACCTATATTATAGAGACACCTATATTATAGAGACACCTATATTATAGAGACACCTATATTATAGAGACACCTACATTACAGAGACACCTATATTATAGAGACACCTACATTATAGAGACACCTATATTATAGAGACACCTATATTATAGAGACACCTATATTATAGAGACACCTACATTATAGAGACACCTACATTATAGAGACACCTACATTATAGAGACACCTATATTATAGAGACACCTACATTATAGAGACACCTACATTACAGAGACACCTACATTACAGAGACACCTATATTATAGAGACACCTACATTATAGAGACACCTATATTATAGAGACACCTATATTATAGAGACACCTATATTATAGAGACACCTACATTATAGAGACACCTACATTATAGAGACATATTTTAGAGGAGTGTTCCGCTTAAGACACACACATACACAGACACACACGCGCGCGCACGCACGCACGCACGCACGCAGGCACGCACGCACGCACGCACACACACACACACACACACATACACGCACGCACGCACGCACGCACACACACACACACACACACACACACACACACACACACACACACACACACACACACACACACACTACACTTAAAGCAGGAAGGACTCAATAGGAACATACGCCGTGCGGATGTATTCTATATGTACATATACGCGTGCATGGTAGGCAGACAAATATTCATGTTTACTTACCTCAATCCACGATCACCGATCGCCAAGTATAATCTCTCCCACGCGTGATAGATTCATAAATCGACCTGCTCTTACCGGGTTTAGAGCGTTGTGACCTTCCCTGGTAATTCACGTTGTGTTTTACTAGGCGTGCGCTTCAGGCATCGAAGATACGTTGTATTCTACAACGCTTCAGCTATAGCCTACGCGGCGGTCAATGATAGCTTGTGACAGATAGGTTGTAAGAAGAAATGTTTAACAGACTTAGAGCGAAACGGCCGATAAAGCTGAAAAATCGTGTCTGTAGTTTCATTGGGTTAGTTTCCGCTTACGCACGTGTTTTGAAACAACTGTACTGATTGTCTTGTTAATCCAGTATGCGCTGCATTGCATTTAATGAGATCAACCGCTTGTCCTGGTCGCCAGTGCTTGATGCGAGCTAGAATGCCTTGATTTAAATTGAATTTGACCGGAAAACTAAACATGGTTTTTAGATTTTTCTTATCAGTTGTTCGCTCTAGTGGTTTAGATACTGTTAAATTTCCTGTGATAATTTACACGGTTATCTACGAGGGTTCATTAAGTTGGACCGATTGCGAACTTCCGCCTCGAACATCCTCCTATTTCGCCCAGACTCTTTTTTTTCTATGCTGCGCTGCGCGAGTACAACGTATCTCGGTTATTCGGGACAGTGCTGTCGGTGGCATGCAGGCATACGCAGTGTCGGAGCGGCCGTGTTCTATTTTCGCCATCGCGCAAGTGAACGACGCTGCAATGCCGCCGGACTCACTTTCACTAATGTGAATATTATAGTGCATACATGGCGCTTCTCTTGCATACTTCTTCTTCTCTTTGTCTGCTTCTTGTTTGCAGGTGTTATAGTGCCACGCGGGCAGCAGTGTATATTTGACAACGATAACATGGTGAGCCCACGCCTATGTGTTACTCGATGCAGATCTGAGGAGTATGAGCTATAAGGGTCCCGGAATCAAGCAGCATGAAGGAAATCGCTGAGCAGGAGAAAGAGAGAGAAGGAGAGAGGAACGGGGAGGAGCGCAGAGAGAGAGAGAGTAGAGCGAGCTGAGAGACAGACAGACACAGAGAGAGATAGAGGGGTCGCTATACCATGTGAGGAGGAGAGAGAAGGAGTGATGGGAGGACGAGGAGATGAGAGAGAGAACGAAAGAGAGAGAGGAGATGCGAGGCTACAGACGGCCCGTCAAAAAACCAACTTGGACATGCGATATTTTCCTCTGACGCAGCATGTGACCGGTAACATCTCGGGCGAAAAAACTTTGGATTGCCACCATTACGAAATTGAAGTTTTATTCGTAGACGTTTCAAATCATAAGAACTGTCTCGATGGGGGAACTGATTGGTGAAATACGAGAAATTTTATCCTTTATTAGATTTAAAATCGACATTGAATTCAATTAAACATGATTAATATATTGAATTCCGGCTACTTAATATTTTTATTTAATATTTTCCTAGTCTACCGTTCCGAAAAGTACGATTAGTCTATTAGCATGGTAATATAAACATTTATATTATTGGTATAATAAACATTCATGACAATATTTATTTTGTTCGTTATTAGATAAAGTATATTCATTATTTTAATTAACGTAATGTACGAGGAAAATGTGTCAGCGTAGTAAACAAGGAAGTTTATCAATATCTAATATATATATATTTTTTTAACTTCTTCCCTGTGAATAATCTAAAATCCCGCGTTTTAACATAAAACTAATAATAAAGGAAATAAAAACCCATTCAGTATAACTGTGTGCCGTGCGGTAGCCGTGCGTGCTGTGCGTGCGTTCGTGTGTGTGTGTCGTGCATGTGTGGCGTGTGTGCGTCGTGTGTGCGCGCGGGGTGTGGTGTGTGCGCATGGCGTGTGTGCGTGCTGCCGTGTGTATGTAAAATGCGTATCACTAATTTCTAATCTGAACTAACTCTTCATCTTTAAATTTATTTGTATTTATTTATTTGATTTATATTATTTTATTCTATTTTATCTACTCTCTATTTATTTTATTAAAATTGGGTATTTATTACGCATAATAAATTACAAGATTTCTATTGATCAATACTTACTATACATGCAGTCAATTGTTCCAGATAATTCTATATTGTACAGCCTACAAGCAGTACGAGACACAAAATAATGTTTACATGGCTTTTTTATTGCAGCAATAAATTACCTGTGTTTTACAAACAAACGACATTGTTACCGAATGTGAGCGTGAGCAAAATAAGCGAGTGCCCACAAATAATTAAAGAATACTGGAATTAAATCATCGTCATCAACACATATAACTTTAAAATAAATATTAATACACACATTATATATATATATGTCGTAACTCTGGTTGACAATTGCCATATAGACACAACTCGAACTTCACGCGTTTACAAAAGCTTTTCTAGTCACTCGTAGATTTATGGAAATGTTCTGCGCATGCTCGCTTCGTGCGGATGACGTACCAACGCAAGACTATGCATATATTTCAATTAGCGTTTCGCAATAACAACGTGACAATGTCACCACGTCAACTCGCTTTGCCTGAGTAAACAAATTACCTCCGACCGCTCGTTCGCAAGTATTTGTTTAGCCTCGTGCAATAAAAAATACTCACCGGTACGTAAACGCTAGTGTGTGATAACATGAGATTGTGCTCCATCCACCACCATCTCCTCCTCCCCCGCCTCGTGCTGGCTCTACGTGCGTGCACCGCTGGAATAAATAGGGTCGGAAATCTACAGACAAACGTCGTTATGAATGTCAATAGGTAGAAAACGATTCACAGAAACCAGCGTTCTTCATACAGAGAGAGAGAGAGACGGCGCTATCGACGCATGCGATCCTTGTTGTGAGGAAGCTCCTCTCTGCGAGAGAGTAGGGAGAGGGACGGACATGAGACTGGAGAGAAAGACGAGATCGACGAGAGAAGAGAGAGAGACAAGGATGATGAGAGGAGATGGGAGTGGAAGAGGGGTGATAGAGAGAACCGGAACCGAGAAGGGAGAGTGAGAGAGAGAGACGCGACGAAGGGAGAGGAGCGGGGCGAAGAGGAGACGAGAGAAAGGAGAGAGAGACCCTGATGCGAAGGAAGAGGCGAGAGAGATAGAGAGAGATGAGAGGAGAGAGAGAGGAGAGAGAGAGACGACCGACGGACGCAGCACCAGACGAGAGAGAGAAAGAGAGGGACGAGAGAGACTGAGAGAGAGAGAGAGAGACGAGAGGGAGGAGAGCAGAGATAAGACGACGAGAGCGATGCGACGAGAGATGAAGAAGGTAGGGGGCGAAGAGAAGAGAGAGAGAGAGATGAGGGCAGGAGAGGAACAGCGCCAGAGAGGAGAGAGCAGGAGAGACTCCCCGAGGGAGAGGAGAGAGAGATTTAGCAGTAGAGCAGAGACAGGAAAGGAGAGAGAGAGAGAGAGCGAGAGGAGACGAGAGAGAGCAGCGATAGCAAGAAGAAGAGAGAGGAGCGAGAGAGAGAGCGCATCCATATCTGAAGAGAAGAGACGGAGAGGTGCGAGAGATGAGACAGGTCAGACGATAGATGGAGAGAGCAGATGATTGTAGACGATTGGAGACGACGAGCAGAAAGAGAATGAACGGAAAGGGATGGAGGAGGAAGAGAGCAGAGGAAAAAAGACGAGAAGATAGAGAAGAGAGAGAGAAAGGGGAGAGTGGGGAGAGAAGAGGGCCACGGGCGTGACACGCACACCGGCAACAAGCGCAGCAGCAGCATCCAGCCGCCCAGCATCGCGAGCAGCTCATCTTATAGCTAAGCCTGAGGCTATGCTGCCAGGTAATCACTACGGGCGTAATGACTCACTTGATGTGCTAGCAAATGTCCAGATAACAAGCCACACATATCAATGCGCACAAATAAAACCAGGAAATTGCTTATAAATAATGATATATTATATATTTAGACAAACAGAATAGTTCCAGATAGTCAAGTTGGACAATCAGTATGTAAGCGTGATCTACGAGTTGTATGGCTCCTATTTAGCAGAATGGTGCCATCCCTTTCCCTAGCTGTTGAATCCTCTCGGCGAGTGGTCGTCGGTCGGTTAGGGGTGCTAACTAGATGATCGTAATATTCTCCAAGTAGGATCCATCAGTTGCATCTCTCCAGATGCAGCGATCTCAAATAGGGGTTCAGAATCTTCCAGACGGCAGAGGTTTCCTAGGTGGAATGACTCCTCATGAAAGCAGCCGCCAGTGGCCGCCGGAGCCAGTCCGGCTGTCGCGTTCTGCCTCTCAGTCAGACCTGTCTCTGCTCTGATGTCTCTCCTCTCAGGTCGATGTTGCATCTCAAGAAGGCGTATTTATTTACAAACCTGCGTTCCCTGTACTCTGTCTTGCCGCAAACTTGTGACGGTCGCCGTTTTTGGACCTCAGCGGCGAGAGGTGTGTGAGCGACAGAGGGTGTACCTGTGCATTTTATGCCTCTTTTATAGTCCCCCGCCTAACATTTTTCCCTGATGTGTCTTACCCGCAGTTGATAGAATTTACAACAGGCAGGCCTACGTTTATCGTACTGGCTGTTTGACTGTCGTTAAAATTTAAGAAGCGGTCACTATGTTATTTTATTGTCAAAGGGGATCTACTGATGGCATACATAGCTTAAATTCTAACCTAGTCGTGACATTTCTTCTAAGATTTAACACTAAGAATTTATAAACGCCGAGAGGCGTTCCGTTATTATAATCAGAGCATCAACAGCATCAGCGCGCAGGCGCAGACATCAACAAGCAATTCGCGGCGCAGCAGACAGCATCAAGACAGCATCAGCCAGCCAAGCAAGCAGCAGCATCAGCAGCATCCAGCGAGCAAGCACAGCATCAGCACAGCCCACAAGCAGCAAGCAGCATGCAGCAAGCTCAGCATCGAGACCAGCAGCAGCAGCAGCGATACTCTCGCCACGCATCAACGGTGCAAGTACAGCGTCATCAGACATATCATCGCATCGCCGAAACCCGCGCAGAGAATCATACGAACAAACACTCAACTTCCGGGCACCGACGACGTTTAACCCCCCCCCCCACACACACATTACACACGCACGTACACACACGCACACCGCGCGCGGCGCAACGAACACACAACAACAAGACCGACACACACACACAACACACACACACACCCACACACAACGCCACACGCACCACGCACGCACGCCACAACAACTGCGCGACCAAACCACACACAGGCCGCACACAATCACACCAGACACACACACACACACACACCACACACGGCAGCACGCACACACACACACACACACACATCACACAACATTACACTCACACAGCACACACACCACACCTTCGACGGATCCACCCACCGCACCACCCCGCACCACCCGCCCAACCGACCCCGGCGCATCAGATGGCGTTCCCGATTTTCTCGGAGGCAAGTATTTACCCTGTCGACTGAATGATGTATCGTTACAGACGGAGCGTCAGCGAATCGCTCTGCACGCGCAGTCAGGCCGGCGCTCACGAGGCGGCGCTATTTACCGCCTGATTTGCTCATGATGAGCGACCAGATAGGCTGAATACTTTCGCGCCTCGTCTGTTCCTTCTCGTGAATAAAGAGAGAGAGAGCGGGCGAGATTGGAGAGAGAGGCACGAGAGAGAAGAGAGTGAGAAAGGGGAGAGAGAAAGAGAGAAAAAGAGGGAAAGGAGAGCGAGAGACGGAGAGATTCATGCGGACGAGACGGAGTAACGAATGAGTAGAGAGATAGTGAGACGAGAGAGGGGGCGCGAAAATTGAGAGAGAGCGGGCGAGAGGAGCGGAGTGATGAGGGAGAGAGAAAGAGAACAAAAAAATTGAGAGAGGAGAGCGACGAGAGAGAGAAGAAGAGAAAGAGATGGGAAGAAGAGCGAGAGAGAAAAGAGAGAGAAGATAGAGAGAGGAGACGAGAGCAGAGAGAGAGAGAGAGAAAGAGAGAGAGAGAGGAAACATGAGAGCGAGAGATGAGAGAGAGAGAGAGAGAAAGATGGCGGGCGCCGATAAAAGTAGTTGCTGAATTCAGCGAGCGATGAAGCGCAAGCGGGAGAGGTGATCCGGGGCCTTGTTGGCAATAAGAGGAGTGCTGTACATGTGACTACCATGGTTGTCAGGTCAAGTGATCCGGATATCAGTGTAAATATTCGGTATTGTATTCGGAGTGTCCCCGTGCGCTCATTAATGCCAGCATGCGTATGTGTATGTGTTGAATACGTTAGCATACACATGTATGTGTATGTGTATGTCACGTGCAATAACCACATTGTGTATGTGTATGTGTATTACGTGTCGTACACACATGTATGTGTTATGTTACGTGTAATACACACATGATATCGTTATGTGTAGTAACGTATGTACCCTACATGTATGTGTTCAATGTCGTATGTACCGCTGCATACACACATGTATGTGTATGCTGTATGTAACGTGTGTAACACTCTGATATGTGTTAACTGTGTATGCTCACGTGTGTTACACACAATGTATTAGTGTATGTGTATGTACGTGTGTACAAACATGTACTGTGTTATGTGATAACTGTTACTGTGTGATAACCACACATGTATGTGTATGTGTAATGTACGTGACTGTTTACACACATGCTATGTGTATGTGCTATTGTGTAACTGTACGTGATGATTACACACATGATATGTGTCATGTTGCTTTACGATTATTTCCTC
>NW_014579026.1:0-5412 GCF_000485595.1 Priapulus caudatus
CTCTCTTCTTCTTCTCTCTCTCTCTCTCTCTCTCTCTCTCTCTCTCTCTCTCCCGCTAGAAGCGAGCATAACTAGTCACAGTTAATGTGACGGTTTATTCTGCAACAATCACAAAAGGCGCGAGAAAAGGGCTAAAATTAAGGGCACCAGGCGATAAACACCATTTTCACGGATGGAAGAGTGCGCGGATTTATAAATAAAAGAAATATAGGCTAGGCCGCGTTATGAAACCTGGGGCTGTGTGTGTGTATTGAAACAGGCGGATTAACTTCACAACACATAGCGATTTGTGTGAAGTGTGATATCATGTACACACATGCAGATACACGCACGCACGCAGACGCGCGCACGCGCGCACATGCCCATGCACACTTACGCACGCACGCACGCACACACACACACACACACACACACACACACACACACACACANGAGAGAGAGAGAGAGCGAGTCAGAGTGTGAGAGATCGCAGGAGACAAGGAGGTCACTAGAGAATTCGTAGAGCCGGAGGTGAATTGCGCTGCTGCTGCTGCTCGTTAGTGAAGAACAGTTTCCTCAGCAAAATGGCTTCATCTCCCGGAATGAGCTTCATTTAGAAAACTCCGCATCAGCAGCAGAATCCGGCAATCGTCGATGAAGCCCTCAGTGAACATCGGAAGCAGAGTTTGAGGTTATCGACGTTTGTACGAACAAAGAGAGAGCAAGAGAGAGCGAGAGAGAGAGAGAGAGAGAGAGAGAGAGAGAGAGAGAGAGAGAGAGAGAGAGAGAGAGAGAGAGAGAGAGAGAGAGAGAGAGAGAGAGAGAGAGAGAGAGAGAGAGAGAGAGAGAGAGAGAGAGAGAGAGAGAGAGAGNTGAGAGAGTGAGAGAGAGAGAGAGAGAGAGAGAGAGCGCGCGAAAGAGAGAGAGACAGAATGAGAGAGAGAGAGAGAGAGAGAGAGAGCGCGCGAAAGAGAGAGAGACAGAATGAGAGAGAGAGAGAGAGACAGAGAGAGACAGAATGAGAGAGAGAAAGAGAGACAGAGAGAGAAAGACATCGACTATCGCCCTTAGTGACCCACAGAGGGCAGCACATCCACAACCTTCAACAATATAACTAATACAAAAATTTCCCCTTGACAGATTATCGCCTGTGGTCGCCTACAGATGGCAGCACCCGCAGCAGCAGCAGACGCCACGTTGCCGCAGTGAGTCTGGCTGACGCAGGCGCGTCGCTGTGGCGCTTCCCACAGCCAGGCATCATGGCCGACAGCGACCCACATCCGGGCGACGACAGCGCCACCGCCGCCACCGACCCGCCGCTGCTGCTCAAGACCGTCTGCCTCGGAATCATCGTCGGTCTGTCGACGTCAGCCAACGTCGTCGCCATGTTGGTTCTGCTGCGCGCTCGCCGGCTCCGCAGCGCCCCCTACTGCTACCTGCTCAACCTGACTCTCACCGATCTGCTGCGCACGGTGTTCTGCCACGCGTTCGTGCTCGGCGCGCGCGTGCGTGCGTTCTCGCTGCCGCGCGGGGCAACAGCCGATCGCGTCTGCAAGCTGGTGGCCTTCGTCAACGTCCTACTGACCTTCAACTGCGTCTTCACGCTGCTAGTGCTGGCGATAGATCGATACCTAGCGACCGTCTACGCGCGTTTCCACGCGCGCAAGATCCGCGGATTGATCTGCCTAGCGGTGGCGCTGCTGTCGTGGGGGTTGGCTTTCATGATGGCGTTCCCACCAGTGTTCGGGTTGGGCGCGTATCGGTACGCACCGGACGGCGGGCAGTGCACGTTCCAACAACGCGTTTACCGCATGAACGACACGCTCGGATTCACTCTCATCTTCTCGGTCGCCGTCGGCGTCACGTCGGCAGTCTACGCCCGCATCTTCGCGCGCATGCGCGGCCGACGACGCATGCGCCCCGTCGTCCGTCCGCCGGCCGTCAGCGACAGTTGGACTTTTTTCGGAGCGGGAGCCGGGGCGGTAGGGGGCGCCACGTGCGTGCCGACGCGGGCGACGGAGAGACGGCCGGGAGAGGGAGGAGGAGGAAGAGGAGGAGGAGCAGAAGGAGGAGGAGAAGGAGGAGGAGGCGACGGGGCAAGGAGCACGCGGATGTGCGTGTTTCTACACGCTGCCTTCGTCGTACTATGGCTGCCCTACCTCGTCATGGCCTACTGGCACATGCTGAGAGAGAGCGCCACCGTGCCGACGTGGTACCTGGGCGTGGCGACGTGGTGCACCTACCTGTACGTCGTCGTCAACCCGATAGTCTACGTCGCGAGCAGCGCCACCTTCCGGCGCGCGCTGCGACGCACGATCACGTGTTCGCGGCGACGCGAGCGCCCCTACGCGGCGGCGGCGGCGGCGGCGGGAGATACGTCTCAGGATGGGGAGTGTCTCGAGGCGGCCGGGCCGTGTCTCAGAGCTGAGACGGGACTTGTCTCTGAGACTTGAGACGCATCGTGATTGGACCTCACGTGTGCACGCCGCGTGGAAGCGTTGTGCGCAAGTCTGGAGAGTTATGACGTAGGTAGATACACGCGTGCGTGCGTGCGTGCATGCGTGCGTGCGTCAGTGCGTGCGTACGTGTGCCTGCGTGCGTGCATGCGTGCGTACGTGTGCCTGTGTAAACGTGCCTGTGCGTGCGTGTACATGCGTCCGTGCATGTGTGTAAACGTGCCTGTGCGTGCGTGCACGAGCGCGTGTACACGCGGGCGTCAGTAAGCGTGCATTATTGCGCGTGCATGCATGCTAGGGTAATCGACCTGAATAACTGACTTGTAATTCGAGTAACATTCTACACATTTTGCTCAAGTGTAATTCCATCTAGCGAGTCAAGTCTTCGATCTAATGACTCAAGTCTTGGATCGTTAGCTACTGATCATTGACTCATTACACAGAAATACTGTCTCGCCGCAGAATCGGCAGCGCCGGGAGAGAGAGAGAGAGATAGAGAGGGGGAGAGAGAGGAGAGAGAGAGAGAGAGAGAGAGAGAGAGAGAGAGAGAGAGAGAGAGAGAGAGAGAGAGAGAGAGAGAGAGAGAGAGAGAGAGAGAGAGAGAGAGAGAGTAGAGAGAGAGAGAGAGAGAGAGAGAGAGAGAAGAGAGAGAGAGCGCGCGAGAGTGAGGAGAGAGGAAGAGACGAGAGGAGAGAAGAGGAGAGAGGGAGGAAGAGAGAGAGAAAGAGAGAGAAGGAGAGAGAGAGAGAGAGAGAGAGGAGAGAGAGAGAGGAGAGAGAGAGCGAGAGAAGCGGGAGAGAGCAGCGAGAGAGAGCGGAAGAGCGAGAGCGGAAGAGAGAGGCGAGAGCGAGAAATAAAGCGTGAATGAGAGAGGAGAGAGAGGGGGGCAAAGAAGAGAGAGAGAGAAATAAAGCGTGAGGAAGAGAGAGAGAGAGAGAGAGAGAGAGAGAGAGAGAGAGAGCGCGAGAGCGAGAGAACATTAGATTTGCTGCACGAGTGGAACTGTATAGTACCGGCTATACTGTCATGTCTGTGCAATATTACATTAATGTGACATAGACTATGCTATCCCCATAATTAATAGAAAAGGTGTGTGTGCGCGCGCGTGCGTGCGTGCGTGCGTGCGTGCGTGCGTGCGTGTATCTATGGTAATGCGTGCTAGTGTTGATCAATGTTGCATGGCTTCCATCCCCGTATATAAGCTGTACTCGCTAAGCGCAGGCACGGGTTTAAACAGACACCAGATGAATCCGTGGCTGCGGACCAACCGCTGATGCTGCTAAACCAGCACCGGTCTTGCGCACCAGTCTTGGGACTTAAAATGTAAAAATATCCGCGGTTGTCCACCGCCGGACGTTCACACGAAATAGATGGCCTTGTCCTGGGCAGGAAATCCCAACACTTACACTTACATATCGCGCTGAGATGTAAGAACATTGTTTTATGCAGAAAACAAAACAGAAACAGCTTTCCTAGGAAATTGATACATATTTTGATATAAAACACATATTCTTATTCCGTTATGTTGAAAATTGACTCCTTTCTCCTTTGTCTTTGACTGGTGGTACATAGGCCCTACATTAGATGAATCCATAACTCGCTTCACGAACATCTGCATGTGTTCTTATGTAGCTATTTGAAACAAGCGACCTTGTCTGTTCAATCGTATACATTCACCTAGTAAACACGAAGATATCCTGTTACACAGGAAACACGACATTGCACTTAAATCTGTCCTTGGCAGCCAAAACCTACCACCAAGCGTTTACAACTTCTTAGGCCTTAGAAGTCGCTACATAGATCTGTATGAAACACGTCTGTTTCTCGTTATGTCCTTACGGCCAGGAAACGACCTTGGCTTGAATTGTCCTTGGCAGGCAATATATTATACATCGGGATAGAACGTCAATGTTTGCATGTTAGACAAAAATTATTGGCAACCGACGCAACATCGATATAAAATATAAATATTATTTCGTTGGATGTAAAACAACCTTGGTTGTCATTGGTACTCGACAGATACAGTGATATAAAACAGATAAATGTCATTTCTTTGGATGTAAAACAACCTTGATCGCGTCATTGGTGGAACTCGATAGATACAGTGATATAAAACAAATAAATGTCATTTCGTTGGATGTAAAACAACCTTGATCGCGTCATTGGTGGTACTCGATAGATACAGTGATATAAACAAATGTTCTCTCCTTAGTCGTACAATAAGTTAACCTTGATTGTCATTGGAACTCGACAGATAAATCGATATGACAATGAATATAGTCACATGTTTTCGCGTAAGACGTGAAACGACCTTGTTTGTCCTTGGCAATCGATTCATACATTCACATCGAAAATGATCTTGTCTCAGTGTCCTGATGATCTTAACATGTTTTAGTTATAGAAAAACAGTTTTGTCCGCAAGCGAGAAAAAACCCGACCGAGTGATTGGATAATTCGAGCTCCATAGTGTGAATGTTGTTAGTGTATACAGCCAAGTACAGCATCTTAATATTGCTGACACATTGCTCAGTGTTTAGAGCTAGGGATACACGGCTAGGGTAATGAACAGAGATGAATGCACAAAGACGAGGGTAGGTATAACCACAACCTTAACGCTAACTCTAACCTTACTTACCGCATTAAGCAAATGAGAGAGGCGGCACAGCAATGTGAAGCGAAGGCCTGGGCCGTCTCTACGGGACGCCGATCCACTGCCACTAGCCCGTGTGTGGGTTCAACGAGCTTATCACTGATGCTAATGAACTCTAAAGTAAGCAGAGTTATGAATGAAAGACGTGCGATCATATATTATTATAGTTGGTGTTGCCCCAGGCCCGTACTGCATTACATGTTACAGAGGTTATGCTTTACGTGTTAAAGATATTATTGCTGAAAGGGTCGTTGTCGTATAGGGTACTACATATATGTACCCGAGGTAACAATCTGATATGGTTAGGGTTAGGGTTAGGGTTAGGGT
>NW_014579026.1:6366-7488 GCF_000485595.1 Priapulus caudatus
CTTTGAGAGATAAAGAATTCTTGTATTCTGTCTTTGAGAGATAAAGAATTCTTGTATTCTGTCTTTGAGAGATAAAGAATTCTTGTATTCTGTCTTTGAGAGATGAAGAATTCTTGTATTGTCTTTGAGAGATAAAGAATTCTTGTATTCTGTCTTTGAGAGATGAAGAATTCTTGTATTCAGTCTTTGAGAGATAAAGAATTCTTATATTCTGTCTTTGAGAGATGAACAAGAGACCATATACAGACACAGCAACAAGGAAACAGCGGTCGTGTATTAAGAACTGTTTATTACATAGCACAGCAACGGTGTTCTCACACACCAGCACGCACGCACGCACGCACGCACGCACGCACGCACGCACGCACGCGTCCTCGTAGGTGTGACATGATAATCTCAAGCAAATAAATAAGTATTAAAACAGTGACGATCGAGCGAGCTCGTGTCTGTCTCTCCGTCTCTCACTATAATATATATATATATATATATATATATACTGTATATATACGGTGTCTATTTACAAAGGTTTATGGCACGCATGTGTGCATGATAGTCAAGTAATGTATATATATATATACTACACGCATCTCTCTCCACATTAGCACAGGTGTCATGTCGCATTACCAGGTGACATCTCACTGTCACAGCTGAGATGTCACGGTGACAAGTTGACACGTCACGGTGACAGCTGACACGCCACTGTGACAGTTGACACGTCCCTGTGACAACTGACACGTCACGGTGACAGTTGACACGTCACGGTGACAGTTGACACGCCACGGTGACAGTTGACACGTCACGGTGACAGTTGACACGCCACGGTGACAGTTGACACGCCACGGTGACAGTTGACACGACACGGTGACAACTTACACGTTACACACTCAGACGCCACAGCACAATTCCTGCATTCTTCATCAAACTAACATTTCATCTCACGCTTCTTTTATATTACCGTGTAGTAACCCCCTGATCTTCCTTCTCTACCAGCTATCTTCTCTATGCAGCACATTAATCTTCTGTGACACTGTTGTCAACCCCCCTCTGTGACACTGTTATCAACCCCCCTCTGTGACACTGTTGTCAACCCCTTCTCGTTTTCTCGGCTTCTTCCCCTCGAAG
>NW_014579026.1:7513-15826 GCF_000485595.1 Priapulus caudatus
GCCTGCTCACTACTTTGCTGCTCTGCTGCTGCTCCCGCCTTGTTGCCTTTTAGCTGCTACTGCTACTGCTGGCTGGGCTGGTATGCTGCAAATAATGTTCGATGGTTGTACTGCCACTTTGTCTTCGCTTTCTGCGATGCTGCTGTCTGCTGCTTTGCGCTTGCCTCGTCGCTACCTCTTGCTTTGTATATCTTCGCTGCTCCGCAACCGAACGCTACGCCAAAGATTGCCTGCTTTTCAATGTGCATGGGTTTTACTTTCAGCTTCGCGACTAGTCGCTCTCGCGCGCTCGTGCGTTGCTCGGTACGACCCCCGTGGCCGGACGTCCGCACGAATTCTCGCCAACGGGCAGTTGGTGAACCTCCCCAAGGTCGCCTTCTTGCAGGGCCGGCCAGGGGGCGCCGATGCACGGCGTGCCGACTGTATGAAGATGGCGCTGCGTAATAATGCTGATCTACTGCTCGGCAGACACAGGGGCGGCCGCCCAGCTCGCCGCCAACGAATTGTTGTTCGCCAAGGCATAGGTGGCGCCTGGTGAGTTGTCAATACATCGGGCTCGCGTTACTATGCGAACTTGCGCCGCCGCTGCTGCGTCATTTCCGGAAACCTATAATGGCCATGGTTGTACCTCCCAGAGAGCCAGTGGGGATACCTTTCCGTCTTCTATTTTGCCTCTACGGATTTCTACATTAGACGATAATAGCTATCTGTTGAGATTCTATGGAGAGAATGCTGCTCTACTCAGGTCTGCAAAGTTTCCATGACCGAAGTTGGCATATTCTAGGATTTTAACGAGCTAATCTGTAATAGAGACATCTTATCCTGTGATTGTCGAGTACGATCCGAGCGCCTGTCTATCAGATGCACATTCGTGCCAATGTCTATGAGACTTATAAATACATCGTCAACAGCGTTGCTAACAGTGTAACAATGAGTTTCTAGTGGCTCACGACAAGGCGTTGTCTTACGCACCTTAAAAGAGCCAATGAGATTGTACGTGCTGTCGACTGCATGTGTCATGTGACCAAGGGGGACCCGCTTGTCAGAAACCGAAGTTGTCTAACGTTAGTGTAACATTAGGCAGCGATCCTCACGGCTTGATGTGGTGAGTACTAATAAAGCTGCGAGACGAAAGGAACGCAAGAAGAAGCATTGAGTGTGGAGAGCATAACTGTTTTATCGTAGACCGGGGGGCCCGGTTGTCGACACACAAAGAATTAGCTAACATTTAAACTACTTAGTCCTTAAACACTAACTAAATTCTCTCTCGGTAAGACCGGTCCGACAGACGCAAGCATTAGTGTTCGTCATTGTTATTACGAGGCGAGAGCCTCGCTTACGCGATTTTTCATTCCTGCGCGTAACTCTCGCAGCGGTGTTCTCTAGTCAAACGAGTTCTAAGAAACATAAAGTTAATGTAAGAGAAAGTGCTCAAGAGGACTAAATGTAAGAGCAAATTCTTGAGTTTGCTGATACACGGGGCGCGACTCATTATACACGCAGTATGATGAAACTCGTCAACTTTACAATGGTTCTGTGAATGGTGTCTGTGGCGGCCGGAAACTATGTTCGCGAGTCTTGCAGGTTGACCAATTTTTGATTTCTGACAGCCACAACCACCGAGTTGTAGTCACCTATGAACGCCCTGTAGACAGCGTACGGCAACCGAAAGTCTTAAGACCCTGTCGGCTCACACTTCCACTCGCCCGCAGCGACGTGCGTTCACCATCGAAAAACCTGCCATCACGCGTGCGGGCGGGGTGTGTTCGGTCGTGGCAGTCCTATGCCATGGTCGTGTGGCTCGCGACCGCGCGTGCGATATGGCTCAGTTGCTACGCTGCTGTTGTGCGTACGTGCGGGTGTGCGTGCCGTGGCTGTCAACAGTGCGGCCATGTGCGTACGCTGTGTGTGTGCAGGTCGTGGGTGTACGCTGCGTGCGTGGGCGCGTGTCAGTCAGTGCGTGCCGGGTGGGCGTGTGTATGGTGCGGTGGCGTCACGTGAGCGTGCGTGTGGTGCGTCGTGGTATGTGTCCCTATCAATGACGTGTGTTGGCGCCGTGTAATGTGTGCGTGCGTGGCATCGTGCGCTGAGTCGCAGGCTCTTCTCGCTTTAAGGTAATGCAAGTTATGCTGATAGTCGTTACTGGTCATGAATGTGTGTGTGAGTGAGTGAGTGAGTGAGTGAGTGAGTGAGTGCGTGTGTTCGTGCGTTTGTGTGCGTGCGAGCGTGTGCGCGCGTGCATGCGTGCGTATTTAGGTGTGAGTACGAGCGTGTGTGTCTATGCGTGTGTGCGTGCGTGCGTGTATTTAGGTGTGCGTGCGAGCGTGTATGTGTGTGCGTGCGCGCGTGGCGGCGCGTGCGTGCGAGCGTGTGTGGGTGTGTGTGTGCGTGCGTGCGTGCGTGCGAGCGAGCGTGTGTGGGTGTGTGCGTGCGTACGAGCGTGTGTGTGTGGGTGTGTGCTAATACCTAATCAATCGCGATCAATGATCAGTTCGAATACACAGTGTACATAACCGATATTTTTTATGTGTAAAAATGATTATATGTAAAAAGTAATATGCAAATTTTAATTTTACCAAACGTGTACATTATACAGCTGCTGTGAAGCTTCACACACACACACACCCACACAGTCACGCACACACATACACATGTACACACACACCCACACCCACACATGTACACGCACACACTCTCTCACACATGTACACACACACATGTACACACACTCTCACACTTGTACACACACACACACACACTCTCTCGCTCAGATGCATATACAAACACACACATACACGTACACACAGACCTACACGCGCGCACGTGGAGATGGTGAGTGCGAGTTATTTACCTTGACTTGTCCATCGTGGCAATGATGTAGCAATCTGCGAGCAGGTAGTAAAGCTGGGGTTCACTTCCATCATCTGCCAACACAAACACAAACACGCGCACACGTTAGTTAACCCCTACCACGATCCCTAGTGGAATAGAGTTACATATAAGTTATAATAAATAATAATAAGTTACATATTGAAAAATATTGGACACGGTAGGCAGGCAAAACTTTTTTTTATCAAATTTTTTTTTTTGTATTCTAACAATACTTGTTTTATACTTATAACAGCCCATATAATGACTTCAAAGTCAAATCATTCACTGATCGATATCACGTTGGGATTTTGTTTATTAACAGTTTATTGTTTATTGGCAGATCACAATAAAGTTTCGACATGGCGGTTTAAAATGGACCGGGTTAGCGGAAACAAGCCTTTTTCGGCCTTATCAACATCACGAGCATCGTACAGCATTCCTGGGACGTGCAGCTACGCAAGGAATTTACGACACAGACGCGCAAAACGAATCCTCGCCCGTCGACTCGAGATTTTACGACGGTCCCCGTAAAACTTTTAGTACGTTTAGTAAAAGAAAACGCTTGCGCGAAGCAAATTTAATTGACATTCTAGACTTTCCCCAGAACACGCCACATGGAATCAGTTTAGCTACCTCGGTTACCGTGGTTACCTAGCTTGATGGCGATGGCGTTGGCAGGGCCGCGTCGCTCGATGGCAGTCAGAATGTCACCAAACACCTCGGACACGGCGATCTTGCTCAGGTCGTCAAGTATGATGACAGGTGTGTGACACAGCGGTACAGGCACCTCCGCCGGCAGCAGGCAGTCTGTAAGCACAACAACGCGTGCGGTTAGTATGATGACAGATGGTTACAGAGAGCGTATCTCTACTGTAGACACACTGAACACCCACTCCACAGCCCTGTAAACACACGGTGACGGTTACAGAGAGCGTATCTCTACTGTAGACACACTGAACACCCGCTCCACAGCCCTGTAAACACACGGTGACGGTTACAGAGAGCGTATCTCTACTGTAGACACACTGAACACCCGCTCCACAGACCTGTAAACACACGGTGACGGTTACAGAGAGCGTATCTCTACTGTAGACACACTGAACACCCGCTCCACAGCCCTGTAAACACACGGCGACGGTTACAGAGAGCGTATCTCTACTGTAGACACACTGAACACCCACTCCACAGCCCTGTAAACACACGGTGACGGTTACAGAGAGCGTATCTCTACTGTAGACACGCTGAACACCCACTCCACAGCCCTGTAAACACATAGCGACATAACATCAGGGTGCAAAATTAACCGGAATCCGGAGTCAAATACTCCCTGATTTGACATATGCAAGAGTCCGTGTGACTCCCTGAAAATTCTGCCATACTAACTAGTTCGTTCCGGAGCACGGCCTCGCGGAATTACCGTATTTTTTCAGCAAATTTCCAAGGAAATTTTGGCAGACGTGTAACCGCATGAATCTTCAAAATAAGCACATGCGTTAATGTTAATATCTTTAATTTTGAACCTCAGACTACGGACTCCCTCATTTTGAGGCTAGTTGGACTCCCGTGTTCAAAAGTTAATTTCTACCCCTGTAACATCATGTATAATGAAGAGGTGGACAATCAGGAGACAAACACCAAGATGGTTGGTGACCATTCTATACAGTGATGCACGCACATGCACGCACGCACACATACCACCATAAGCATACACGCACTCATGCACGCACGCACACCCGCACACACACATGCCACCATAGGCATACACGCACTCACGCACACGCGCACACACACATGCCACCATACACGCACTCACATCCGCATGCACGCACACACGCACGCACGCACACGCGCACACACACATGCCACCAAGCAAGCAGAGAGAGAGAGTTGCACGCATGTTAGAAGGGCTGACGCGTGCATAGGTGCGTACAGACACAAGCGCGCACACGCACACGCACACGCACAAAGCTGTGTCCGACGGCTTGCCCTCACCAGCACTGCAAGCAGAGAGAAAGAGATGCACGCGTGTTAGAAGGGCTGACGCGTGTACAGGTGCGTATAGACACAAGCACGCACACGCACGAAACTGTGTCCGACGGCTTGCCCGCACTAGCACTGCAAGCAGGGAGAGAGAGAGAGACAGATGCACGTGTGTTAGTTAGAGGGAACGACGCTGACAAACGCACGCACGCTCGCAAGAACGAACGCACGCACGCACACACATGCACGCACGCACGCGCACACACACATACTCACATGCGCACGCACTCGCACACACGCACGCCCACGCAAACGCACTCGCACGTACGCACGCACACACACACATACTCACACACGCACACTCGCACGCCACACACACAAACACACACCGCTCTCAAACGGCAAACCACGCCGAATCGTGCGGCTAGACTGCCGCCGTCCCCCTACCTGACTGAGTTGGGCTGGTTGTGGTCTGAGCGAATGACGGCTGTCTCGTCCACCTTCTGCAGATGCTGCTGCAGCTCCTGTCCGCCGCGGAAGCTACCGATGTAACGGTCCTTATCTGCAAACACAGGACGACGAGAGACCTCAGCACCAGGGGGCGCCACCGACGGGACACGTCGGCACAGGGGACCAGGGTAAAAAATACACGGGAGCGATGAGCGATTCGCTCTTCAAACCTCCGAAATCGCTGCCGTGAGGCTCAAAATAGCTCGCGTAAAATTTTTTATGAGAGTTATTTTTCCCCACAGACTTGGAAAAGAGCTCCCATGAAAAAAAGGTATTTTTTCTTTGCTGCAAACAGAGAACGACGACAGACCTCAGCACCAGGGGGCGCCACCGACGCGACACGTCGGCACAGGGGGCGCCACCGATACGAAACCCCCAACAATCGCGTGGATAACGCAGCCCCGTAGAATCGTTTAGGATCACCGCGATTTGACGTCGGCCGTACGCTCCGAGTTGTTACAAAGAGGTCAGAGCTTTTCAAGTTTTTCCAGCTGAACAACAGCAAGGCTGTGTTAGCTACATACAGGGTTCATAGTAGTAAGACACATGTTGAAATAAGGACTTATAAGACCCTTTCTGGAGGCCAAAATAAGACTTTTTTACGCGATTTCTGATAGATCACCGACTATTAAAGTACACTAATAATATTTATATACACAATTGCACAGCAGATTTAAACTGACAACGGTCCCCCTTGTCACTGACACCAGCGCGCATACAACCATTGGCGGTGTCGATAAATCCATTTACACATACCAACGCTTTAACCGATTTTAATCAAAATAGACGAATTAACCTATGACAGCGGAATCGACTCGACACACAGGAATAAATCTATAAATTACCTAGTTAAAACCTAAACAACTTGGACTTGCACCTAGCAGCGAATCTCTCCATAAATCTCAACAATATTCTTAATTAAAATCGTAAAAAAAAACGAGTGTTCCCACTGCATCTGGGGATACAACCATGGCCATATAGTTCCGGGAAAGACGCAGTCGCATGTAACGCGACCCATTATACAACCTCACCAGCGCCACCTATGCTTGGCAACAACAATCGTGCCGGCAGTGGCGCCCCCCTGTGTCTGCCAGCAGTAACAGCATTATACAGCAGCGCCATCTATACCAGTCGGCACGTGCATCGGCGCCCCCTGCCGGCTGCAAGAAGCGACCTGGGAGTTCACAACTACGTGGCGAGAATTCGTGCGGACCGTCGCCACGACGACCAGTAACCAGCCTGGCGTCGTGCGGCGGGCAGAAGCTGTGACGCAGGCGTTGCCGCGGCAACGATTGCACGACGGGCCTTCCTTACGTGAACCCCGACCGCCGCCGCCGCTGCTGCCGCATCGCTCGCTGAACATAACGAGGGCGCTAACGATGCACCTACTGCTCTAGGACTCTCTATCACTCACTATATTACATAATCGGATAAATTTACCATGCGATAGCACACCATGTCATCACGTAATCGTATCATGCAATAGCGTACTATATGTCCATCATAATTGTTATCATGGAATAGTCGTACCATGTCATTCAGATAATCCGTATCACTGCAATGGCGTACTATACCATGGCTTCAGGTAATTGTATCATGGAATTAAGCGTTCCATGGTCATCAAGATAATTGTATACGATGGCATAGCGTAGCCATGTCATTCAGGTAATTGTATCATGCAATAGCGTACCATGTCATCAGATAATTTGTATCATGGAATAGCGTACCATGTCATCAGATAATCGTATCATGCAATAGCGTACCATGTCATCAGGTAATCGTATCAGCGAATAGCGTACCATTGTCATCTCGGTTAGATTATCATACATGTGATTATGCACATGTTCCAATCATTACTGATGTTCGCAGATTAATCGGTTTAATATGTATGTCGGTAGTATATTCTGTATAACTCTGTGTGTTATCTGCTGTGATGGGGTTTCTTTGTCTGATCTTAGCGTCATTGTTTCATTACTGGAGACCAGAACGAGAAGTATGTGCAAGCGACAACTTGAGAGAGTGGGTGAGATGAAGACGAAGACGGAGGAAGGGAGGGAAGGAGGGAGATGGGGAGAGTGGAGATGAGTTAGAAGAGAGAGAGGGAGAGAGAGAGAGAGAGTAGAGAGAGAGAGAGAGAGGAGAGAGAGAGATAAAAAAGGAGAAGAGAGAGAGAGAGAGAGAGAGAGAGAGAGGAGAGAGAGAGAGAGAGAGAGAGAGAGAGAGAGCAGAAGAGAGAAGAGAGAGAGAGAGAGAGAGAGAGAGAGAGCATGAGAGAGTAAGACGAGAGAGTGAGAGAGTGAGGAGAGAAGGAGAGAGAGAGAAAGAGAGAAGACGCTCAGATAGACACAGAGAGAAAGAGAGAGAGAAAGAGAGAGAGTGAGAGAGAGAGAGAGAGAGAGAGAGTAGAGAGAGAGAAGACGCTCAGATAGACACAGAGAGAGATTGTCGATTCATGGACGAAGAATGTGCCTTTGGCCCCACGACGAGCGATCCATCCATCCGTCGCCACGACGACAACCGAGGTGTCCGTTGCCACGACGACAGGATCCGTTGCCAGAGCCACCTATCCCTCAGAATCGGACGCGGGGTTGCTGCGGACACCGACCCTGCCCAGAGTGCGCGATGTGAAGGAGTCTGACGCTGCCCTCACCAGCCACTGCAAGCATGAGAGAAAGAGTTGCACAGGCATGATTAGAAGGGCTGACGCGTTGCATGAGGTGCGCACAGACACAAGCGGGCGCACACGCACACAGACAAAAATGTGTCCACGGCTTTGCCGCCATCACTAGCAACCTGCAAGCAGGGAGATGAGACAGATGCATGTGTGTTAGTTAGAGGAACGAGCTGAAAAACGCACGGCACTGTCGCAAGAACGAACGACGCAACGCCACACGACATGCCGCCCAGCACAAGGCCACCGGCACGACACACATACTTCACATTGCGCACGCT
>NW_014579026.1:15851-20268 GCF_000485595.1 Priapulus caudatus
CATACGAAGTGAGGCGCGGACTCTATTTATCTAGTAAATTGCGTGATGCAAGCTAAACTGACAAGAATACTGTCTGGTCTCTTGCCCGCGTAGATGTCACGCTGCACACATACTCAGCATGCCGGCACGCTACCCAAAAGTAGGTATATCCTCCATCGCTACTCGCACCTCCATTCACAAAACAATGTCTTACTTGGAGTGCAGAGGCAACGCTGTATGGAAGAGGAGAACATCCAGAAAAGAAGCCTCGCATTCTTAGCCTGCCTGCCCTACCTGTTACCTACGGCGCTGCAAACGAGTGATCAGCAACAGTAGTTATTCTGCGATGAAGTGAATTCATGTCCACTTGGCTCACAGCTGGTTCAAAGCAAGCGAAATCCCGAAGTAGGTATTTGACGAAGGAGTAATACCTGTATCGCTTCAAGGCAGCCATTCAATGTTGATGCGAGACCTTCGCCACGGCAGGAATTCAGACACTGCATGTACGAGGACCCAGTCCACTAGCATAGTGACCTCAAATCTGAAACGCGCTAGTGTGGAAAACTGGCTTCTTCGAAAGTTTTGCATTGGGAAAAGAGCCTCACACCCGCACTGAGGCAGGGCAAGGTGGAGAGCGAGCCCCGACGGATTGACCACGGCCTACAGGCACGGTGTCTTTGGGTCGCAAGACCATTATTCAGGCACAACTCAGTTTTCATTGGAGGACACTACAGCCGCTGGTCGTTCAAGGCATAGCAACTGACTTTGCTGAAACGTTTACAGCGTCATACTCAAAGAATTATTTGCCGAGAGAGGTGTGAGACGATATTCCACGAAGAGCTGTGCTATCGCCCTGAACGAGCATCTTCTCACGAATCCAAGCTGTTACGAAGAAACAGAACGTCACTGACGCGCGAGTCAGCAGAGGTCATCGACTGGGCCCAAGAATCTTGACAGCCTGAGAGCGCAAAACTGGCCAATCCGACAACTCCGCGACGCGCACCTCACCACAGGCTTATCACCGAAGGATCTCTGAAATAACGTTTATCGGCAACCAGCCAGTTCGCCTTGTGAATGAAGACTGTGCACGATCACTTGCCTGCCAGTTTCCGGCCGGCCCATCGATGGCTGTGGTCAAAGTCGAACAAAAAATTGGAGTCATCGGCTCACAAGCGCCAAACAGCAGATCGCTGAACGAGGGGAGCAACATGGGAAACAACACATGCTTGAGCGACTAAATCCCGCGAGTCGCAAGCAGCCGTGCTCTAACTACTATTCGGCCAGCCAACTTTCGCACACTGTCCCCACCAAACACTATCTCTCGCTGGTGCTGCAAACCAACACAATACTCTGCCAACACCCACTGGCAAGAGCATCAAACTCGATGCGGCGTTTACCTCACAACTGCACCACTGCAGAATCGAGACATGTGAACTTCTCAAATGGGAACTACTTTCCATCAAGAGGAGACACCCCACGGTCGAACTTCACTGAGACAGTCGGTGGTGACACATGACAGCTTGAGCAAAGTATAAAACCTCATCATCTAAATGGCAGTGACGGAATCATGGCATGCTCAAGCAGAAGCAGTACCCTTGCTGCAGCAATTCTTGGCCGGAACGGTGATATCACAAAATCCGAAATGATGGCAGTAAAGAAACCCTCGCAATGGAGATATGCCCTGTATGTGATGGCGAGGAGGAACACACGATTCCTTTAACCAAACTAACAATCTAAGCTCGCAATCCCCGCTACAGCCCCGCTTACTAAGTTTCGCAAAGGAGTCCCATACAACGCCAATGGTGAACTAAATGTAAGTTTCGGAGCTGGTTGTGGTTATAACGAGCGCGAGAAAGGGCTCCGCAATGACCCCCATGTGCGTACTCTGGTGCCGGTCGTTTCTCACCCGACATCACCTCTGCACGAAATGCTGCTGGCCAGCTCCCTGTCCGCCCGGCGGAGCTACCGATGTAACGGTCCTGTATTGAACTACTTAGAGGACGAAGCGAGGAACCTCAAAGCACCAAGGGGGGCGCTCGCGCCCGCACAGCGACGAGCCACAGGGGCCAAGGTGTAAAAAAACTACAACGGGAGCGAAATGAAAGCGAATGAGCTCTTCAAACAACCTCCAATCGCTGCCCGTGGCGGCTCAAAAATAGTAACGTCAAGAAAATTTCTCTGACTGAGTTATTTTTCGCCACAGACTTGGAAAAGAGCTCCCGGTGAAAAAAAGTTTATTCTCTTTCTTTGCTGCAAACACAGCTCGAAACGACGAGCAGACGCTCAGCACCAAGGGGCCGCCACGCAAGCCCAGACGGAGCGACACGTCGGAGCAGGGGCCGACACGATACAGACCCCAACAAATCGTGGATAACGCAGCCGCGTAGCAATCGTCTTAGGATCGCAGCGATTGGCCGTCGGCCGTCACGTTCCGAGTTTATAGTTACAAAGAGGTTTCAGAGGCTTTTCGCAAGTTTTTGCCCCAGCTGAACAACAGCAAGGCTGCAGTGAAAAAAATACACGGGGTCTCGGGGCGATCTTAACGCATGAAAGCCAAAAAAGAGCCGCCGAAATGCCAAAAAGGAGCCGACGTAAAATTTGCAGTAGAAGTTCCAATGGGCAAACCAAATCTTTAAGAGTGGCTATTTTTCATGCAGGCGAGCTTGAAAAGTAGCCCCAGAAAAATAAAGTTTTTCATTTTTTCGCCTGGCAAGGCTGTGTTAGCTTAGAGCATGGCAGGGTTCATAGTCGTAAGAGCAGCATGTTTGAAATAAGGACTTATAAAGACCCTTTCTGGAGGCCAAAAAATAAGACTTTTTTAACGCGATTTCTGATAGATCACCAACTATTAAAAGTACACTAATAAATATTTATATACAAACACAATGTGGCACAGCAGATGTTAATTATTCCGTATTATATATACAACAATTCTTACGTGAAGTCGAGAACAGTTTATAAAACAATGTTATATGCAAATATTGTAGGTTGAATAAATAAGGACTATTAAGCTACTTTCTAATGATTTCACCAAAAATAAGTAATAATAAGGGCCCTTATTTTATTTTTTGGCACAAATAAGTACTTAATAGACTTTGGAAGACCCGCTACGAACGCTTGTACATAGCGTACGCATGTCTCCCCAAACTGAGTGGCTGCGCGCCCTTCGTACAAGCTGCAGGAACACACTGCCGCAAGGCTAGCCCTATTTTTAAGTGGGAGGCAGCCCGAGGAATCAGGTAATGGCGATTCGTAACAGCGTATGCATTTGAAAGCTAGTAATGGTGCGCGCCACAATACGCGCACTATTTCTTAATCAATATCTTCATCAAATTTTTCATGAAATAATGGTCAGATTTTTAATACATTGCCAATTTTATTAGTACAAATCTTATAACATAGGATACAGCGTAACCTATGGCCGCTTGCTAAAACTGTGTGGTTAAATAAGCGTTAGAAATTCTCCAGCGTAAATCTCCAGCTTGTGGGCAGTGGTGAATTGAGCCAGAGCGAGAGCGCCGTCTGTCGTGGAGTTAGAGCTAGCACGTACTCACCCTGACCGGATATGGGACACCCCGGCAGCACAGCACGTTGCAGCAGAACAAACAGCGCAGTCTCGACCAGCTTCTGCTGACCAATCGGAGCGCTCGACTTTGGTCCTTTCAAGATGGCGTTCTCCACCGCCGGCGCGATCGCGTGGTTCCACGACAGGCTGAGCCACCTAGCGGCAGAAAATGGAACCGCATCAGCGACGATTTCGTCGTCGTGGCAACCGTCGATCGATAAGTTTCGTCGGTTGACCGTGCCGCACAAACGTTTCATTTACGTTAATTTCTCATTATATTATTCGTTATCATTATTATTCATATTATAATTATTTTTTCGTCACATTTTTATCATATCAGGGTTGTTATTACATCATTATTTACAATTAATAATGTTATTTATTAGTGTTATATTCTTATTATTTCCAAATTTTCGTCATCACTTGCTTTATTTAGAAGTTACTGCTGTTACGAGAAGTTACTAAAGTTACTTAATAAGTCGCGCACGACACTCAAAACTCCAGCTTAACATAGACTGCTGCCGCTCCCGCGTAGCATGCTATATGCAAAAGCGTCATAGCACGTGGCGCCAGTCTCGGTGTTACCTCAGTATGGCCTTCGGCTTGTGCATCTCGATGGGGCAGCTGAAGAAGTGACGCGGTCCGAAGACTAGCTCTGGTAATCCGAGCTTAGCTAGGCACTCGTTCAGCCGCTGCCAGACGCTGAACACCCACTCCACAGCCCTGTAAACACACGGTGACGGTTACAGAGAGCGTATCTCTACTGTAGACACGCTGAACACCCGCTCCACAGCCCTGCAAACACACGGTGATGGTTACAGAGAGCGTATCTCTACTGTAGACACGCTGAACACCCGCTCCACAGCCCTGCAA